>NC_133382.1:33355596-33470153 GCF_049309525.1 Garra rufa
ATATATATATATATATATATATATATATATATATATATATATATATTTTTTTTTTTTTTTTTTTTCTAAAAAAATTGTTTAAATCATTAAAAAAATCTTACTGACCACACACCTTTTAATGTCAAATAAAATGCATCTGGCCAAAGCCATTTTTAATATTTATGATGTTTTATTTATTGCCATTACAAGTTAAATGTGTGCAAATATTCACACTGAATATTACTAAATCTTAATAAAATGAATTTAACAACATGCACAGCATTATTTACTCTGTTGTGACAGTCAAAACAAGTAAAAAACTGGATCAAAAACTAGTCAAAAAAATTAAACCGTTATGATTTCATACTTTGTTATAGAGTATATATATATATATATATAAAATGTGTCTTGTTAAAAAAATAAATACATAAATGAAATAAAACAATAATGTTAAAAAAACAAGCAAAAAAAAAACATATCCAATAGTGGATAGTTTATTTTATTCCATTAATATTTTTAGCGTAAGTTTATTTTTTAAAGTCAATATTCTGTAAAGACATAAAAAGTCTCGACTTTAAAACACAATTTAAAGTGATAGTTGCCCAAAATGAAAATTCTGTCATTAATCACTCACCCTCATGTCATTCTAAACTCGTAAGACCTTCGTTCATCTTTGAATCACAAATTAAGATATTTTTGACGAAATCCAAAACCTTTCTGACCCTGCTTAGACAGCAATGCAACTACTACATTCAAGGCCCAGAAAGGTAGTACAGACATTGTTAAACTAGTCCATGTGACATCAGTGGTTCAACAGTAATTTTATGAATCTACAAGAATACTTTTTGGGTAGTACTAGTGTTGTCACGGTACCAAAATTTCAGTATTCGGTACCAATACCATTGAAAATCCACGGTTCTCGGTACCAATTTCGGTACCAATGCAAAACACAATAACATATTAATTGAGCAACACACAATTTTTTATTAATAAAGTTGAACAAAAATAAAATGTACAAAAAAAAAAAAAAAAAAAAACAGTGCCATTCTTTATACTTACATAAAATTTTGTTAAAATTTTTTCCACAGGTTAAAAAAGGATTGTAAACATTTTAGTAATTAAATAACATCTAAATAAATTACAGGCATAAAAAATGTAAACAAGTTTCACCCAAAAGTTTTTGTCATATTTCTGCTTCTGCTGAAAAACATCTGTACTGTTGTCTGTTTTGGAGTTCGCTGGGGTCTTTCATGATTTTCCTCAATCTGCAGCTGTAAAAATAAAATAAAATATACTTACGTAAAGCAGTGGGCTAAGTCTGACCAGATGCGACATTAGATCATTGACACCAGCAAAAATATATGAATTTTCAGTAAATAACAAACCTCAGCTGTTATAATAAATTTAGATAAGATTACATATATTAAGACAAGTGTCTATCACAGATGAAAACTGCAGTATTAAAAACACTTTACAATTTTCATTTATTAGATAACATTGCCTAACAATAAACAGTAGTTACATGGCAATTATTCTTCATGAGGTTAGGCTAATTTCAACATTTACTAATGCATAAAATCATGTTAATCTGTTAAACATGAACGAACATGAATTAATGTTGTAAAAATATATTGTTCACTTACTCTAAGTTTATATTAGATGATGCATGAATTTGATCTTATTGTAAAGTATTACCAAACTAAACAGGGGATAAAACGTGTTTTATTTGATTGTACTTTTATTTAATCCAAACTGCATTCATATTTATTATTAAAAAGCTTTTTAAACCTGCTAGAGTTATCCAGCCAAGAATAAGTCTAGAACGTTTTCTGACAGACTGATATTAAGGACATAAACATTGTTAACGACACATTTGTTCTTTCTCTAACACATATATTTTGGATACACAAGTCATTTGTGTAAAAAATAGTAAATACATCATGTCCTTATTTTTTTACTCTAACAAATGTTATAGGAGCGTTGTTTCAAATTCATTAAGGCCAGCATATTAGCGTTAGCCGCGCTTATGCTAACGATTCACTACACAAACGGTGATGTTTGTTTCAGTCTGACATTCAAATTAAAATATGCAGTAATGTTCGTGACAGAAGCTCTAAATATGAAATTAAAATGAAACTTACCTTGCTTGAACTCTTTCATTTGATCGCGGAGTCGGTCTTTGAGGTGTTTTGTCCTTTCGAGAGAACCTAGACGACATCTTTGCAAATAGTTTTTTGATGATCTATGATGTTCGCTTTGTTCAGCCGCAAATCCAAAATATTTGGAGTAAGTCTGGCTCTTGTTTGTCAACAAGTGGATTCAGAGCCGCGGCATCAGCAGCACCACAGGTGCTTTAATGAAGAGAGCGCAACTGCGCAGTGCGTGTGTGCGCACCTTTTGTATAGCGTATCAAGAACCGGGTTGACCGGATAGTCGGTACCACCGGTACTTAAGAAAACCAGGTACCGTAACGTTTAAATTTTTTTAGTACCGACTTGGTACCGAAGTACCGGGACTTTTGACAACACTAGGTAGTACAGTTAATTTATAAAGAAAACAATATCCAAGCAAAAGATACAACAAATGCAAGTCATGCCAGTGTAGAGTGAAGTGATGAACGCCTGTCTAAGGTGTTTCAGTAACATCAAATTAGAATTTTAATTAACTCTGTGTCTTTAATTGTGTCTCACATGCAACTTTAATTCTCTAGGCAGCATTTTTAGCTGTATAATATTCAGCATACTAATGTGAACAGCAGGTAAGAGTAAACCGGCATGAAAAATCAAGGTACAACCAGACCTTAGTCTCCCTGAACTGAGCATAAATACTCCCTGTGTATGCATTCATGTGATTATTATGAGGAGACTAATGGAGTCCTGTGCCTGTACATGATGCACATGATCAATATTCACCCTGAGAGGAGTCGTATTCATGTCTGCAGATGAAATCTGACACACATATCAAAGGGTTAGGGACGCAGCTCTGTCGATGTAACCCAACACATCTACCCAGAGTCTGACAAGATATCAACACGACATGAGCCAGAGAGACAGATGCAAGAAACTCTCCCGTCTAGGAATGGATAGCATTAGTCTGTGAGCTATAAATATATATAACAGAGAAAAGAGAAAAACAGCTCAGATATTTGTTAGTATAACGGAACTGGAAAAATGTTTCAACTTTGAACAGCAAATCAGCATATTAGAATGATTTCTGAAGGATCATGTGACACTGAAGACTAGAGTAGTGATGCTGAAAATTCAGCTTTGCATCACAGGAATAAATTACATTTTTAAATGCATTGCTATAAAAAACAGCTCATTTAAACTGCAATATTATTACTTTCACTGCATTTTTGCTCAAATGCTGTTGAGCATGAAATACTTTTTTTCGAAAACATTGACAAAAGTAGGTTATTTTTGTGTAAAATGTCAATTCCCAGTGTCACGTAGCACCTAGTTATCACCAGCGTCAACAACTGTGTAAATAAAGCTTGAAAACCTTGAAACTGCATGCCTTGATTAAATATTCATGCCCTGGTGCATGCTGGGAATACCCACAACTTGTATCCCATGTACACCAGAACCACAAACATCTGCCTTCACAAACTCACGTTCACTTGCTCTGTAGACATATGTTTGATGACAATAGTAATCATATATATTCCTCTAGTTCAAATGGTAGAGTTTTTTCCAAAGTTGTAGATAAAACAAAGATTTCAGAATGTTTCCCAAGAAAATACTATTTCAGACTTACCATTTATTGCATTGAGAAAACTTTTTGAATATGAAGATCAGGGTAAATTTAACTTACTTTGGCTTCTGGGACACATGTAAGCATCTTCTGTAGCTTCTGAAGGGCAGTACTAAATGAAAAAAATATGACATTCAGGGAAAATAAGAAAAATGTACACATCTCCATTCTGTTCAAAAGTTTTCACCCTGGTTCCTAATGCATGTTTTTTCTTTCTAAAGCGTCAGTGAGCGTTTGAACCTTCTGTAATAGTTGCATATGAGTCCCTTAGTTATCCTCAGTGTGAAAAGATGGATCTCAAAATCATACAGTTACTGTTGGAAAGGGTTCAAATACACAAAAATGCTAAAATACCAAAGAATTTGTGGGGAATGAAGGATTTTTCTAAAGAACAGCGGACAGTTTAACTGTTCAGGAAAAACAAGGGACTCATGAACAACTATCACTTAAAAACAAGGTAACAACACAGTATTAAGAATTTTATAAATTCAATTATTATTTTCTCTTGTGGACTATATGTAAATGTCTTTTATGTGAAATATCTTAAGTAAAACGCATATTAAACCCATATTTGTGAATTCACAATAGCACAGCAGCCTTGGAAAATGATCTAAGAAATTGTTTCATTAATTCTCGTCCATGGAATGGGCCACTTCCGGCCTTTTGCAGGTTACTCATAACGGTAAAAATTGCAGTTGAGGACTTTTTAAAACTGACTACTCAAATTGAATAGATTAATCGTATATGCCCTGAAAAACAAATATCAGTTGACCTCTAACTTCAATCACTGTAAATAATACAGTGCAGTCCTTACAAGTAATAGTAAGATTTACTTGAACTGTGTGCACAAAAAAGCATAATATTTTTTCAACATATTCAAATGTAAAACTTGCCAATTTTTTCCTCGCACATTTGCTGAACCACAACTCCTTTTTTTCCAGTGTGCAAAACGACAAACAACCTCCAGCTACAGCAGCGTAGACACATTTAACCTCGTCTGCTCCAGGCAGCCTGTGGATCCATGGTTTTGTTCATTTGTTGCACTTCCTTTAATACTTTAAACCAACCGGTTGCTCTGGGCACGCCTGCATTAGTTATGTTTTGTTTTAGTTTGGCCTGAAGATCAAGTCCACTCTGCAAAATCCTCTTTTGAGAAACTAATTCTAATGTTGCTTCTTCCTCCGAGAACGCAGTGATACTGGAACATGGGACCTGATGCTTCAGGCATTGCATCTGTAATGGAGCTCAAATACTGACTGACCTCTGTCAGGTTCCCTATAGTCACATTATGAAATGCACCAAAGTTGGACCTCATGAAAGTTTTACAACTTCAATGCCGTAAAGAAATACTTCTGCCATAATGGGAAAAAGTATTTCTGATGCCCTTCGTTGCCTAAAGTTATCAAACAGAATAATTTATATAAGAAAGGTATTGGTAATCTCACTTTCTAAGCATTTGCCAAAGCACAGACCACTGAGACAAGCAAAAAAGCTTGCTAACTTTGTTCCAAATCTCTAAACCATCAGTTGCTGGACATTCAAAGGCTTAAAATCTCTACAGTCTGCCGGGCTGGTGTTCCATTTATCCGCCCCCTTCCCCTGTGTGGATTACTCTTTAAAATTTAAACCAAGCATAAAACCAGCTCAGGGAGTACTTGCAAAATCCCTTGTCAGCCCCCATCCAATTACTCTGCGCTGGTTCAATGGACATCAATGACAAATTCCTCTGTTAGGGAATAATTAAAACAGATAGGTTTGATGCCCTAGCATTGTCTAAACTCTGCTCATCAAAGAAGTGCACAAAATCACTCGGTCATTACTTTAACTCTTTCTAATTGTGTAATCTGTAGAATACATATTAGAAGACTCGTTTAAAAGATATTTCTGATTTTAGAGGCTTTCCACATCAAGCTTCATCTGCAGAGACTAGAAATGCATGCTTTTAAAAGGTAAGCGTCCTATTTCTGACCTCGCTCTGAACTGCCCATAAATAGCAAATCCACATGGAGTTTATGTTAGAAGCGTTATACTCATGCATTATTCCCAGTGGTGGATCTGGATTTGGGTTGTTGATGCACAACGTGCCCAAGGACTTTTTTTTTTTTTTTTTTTTAAACAACAACTCGATTTTAGATTAATATTTATATGAAAATTATATGAAAAGTACTTAATCTCTTCAAGGAATAGTTCACCCAAAAATTATAATTTGCTATTTTCTTAATGAGAACAGATATGGAGAAATTTAGCACTTGATCACTTGCTCACCAATGGATCTTCTGAAGTGAATAGGTGCCATCAGAGTCAGAGTCCAAACAGCTGATACAAACATCATGATAATCCACAAGACTCCATTCAACTCCAGAATTAATGTAAATGAATTTAGCATCTAAACCATTGCTTCTAGAGTCCTCCACAATAATGCTTTCTCCAGCTAAAAAAGTTGCCTTGTCTGAATAAGAGAAATATGCACAAATTATCAGCAATTGTTTTATTTTTATTTAGCTCAATATATGTAAACATTGGTATGGCAAATGGAAAAAAAAGTATTCCAAGACCATTCAAATGAGGTCCTAAAAAGCTGCATGTTTAATCTTTATAAAATGATTTTAAATGCCGTTTAGATGGACTGTATCCATAAATCAGGGTTTAATTTCAGCTTAATTTAATCGACAGAATAAACACCTATTTGCATCAAAAACAAACTGTATTTTTTCCTGCCAACTAAAGAATTGCTAGTCACAACACACTAAAAGCATGCTCCCGTATCTTGTTTTGATGAAACAATGCCTGCCAAGGCAATAGATGTACATGAAAACATCACTGAATCATTGTACCTGTGCCAACCTCATATGAATCTTTCCTAATACAGGATGGCAGCATTAGAGTTAACCCTTGCATCGCTCACACAAAGGAAATTGGATTCAACAAAACCAGCTAAAACACAACTAAAAATTCAAATTTTACAATGCAAACAAATGAGCATCTAGTACAGTCCTTAAGTGTTTAAGTGTTTCCTTAACTGTTGTTATAGAGAAATTCTGGTTTACTTTGCAGCATATTTTAGTGAGTTGATTGTTTTATAAAAATGTAATGTGACCAACCAAAGTTGTTTTATGTGCCAGTTGACTGGTTTAACCTAAAAGAACTAAAGTATCTTTTATAAGCAGGGGTGCCCAATCCTGAACCTTCCTGCAAAGTTCAGCTCTAAACTTGATCAAACACACTTAAACCAGCTAATGAAGATCTTCAAGAGGATGGATGGATGGATGGAACAACAGAACAATGAACTGATGGATGGAAAAATGGAACGACAATGGCTGGAAAAACAGAATGACAGAAAAATGGATGGATGGATGAATGGATGGATAAACAACAAAACTACACATGGATGGATGGATGGAAGAACAGAATGACAAAACTACACATGGATGGACGGATGGAAGAACAGAATGACAAAACTACACATGGATGGACGGATGGAAGAACAGAATGACAAAACTACACATGGATGGACTGATGGAAGAACAGAATGACAGAAAAATGGATGGATGGATGAATGGGTGGATAAACAACAAAACTACACATGGATGGATGGATGGAAGAACAGAATGACAAAACTACACATGGATGGACGGATGGAAGAACAGAATGACAAAACTACACATGGATGGACTGATGGAAGAACAGAATGACAGAAAAATGGATGGATGGATGAATGGGTGGATAAACAACAAAACTACACATGGATGGATGGATGGAAGAACAGAATGACAAAACTACACATGGATGGACGGATGGAAGAACAGAATGACAAAACTACACATGGATGGACGGATGGAAGAACAGAATGACAAAACTACACATGGATGGACTGATGGAAGAACAGAATGACAGAAAAATGGATGGATGGATGAATGGGTGGATAAACAACAAAACTACACATGGATGGATGGATGGAAGAACAGAATGACAAAACTACACATGGATGGATGGATGGAAGAACAGAATGACAAAACTACACATGGATGGACGGATGGAAGAACAGAATGACAAAACTACACATGGATGGACGGATGGAAGAACAGAATGACAAAACTACACATGGATGGACGGATGGAAGAACAGAATGACAAAACTACACATGGATGGACTGATGGAAGAACAGAATGACAGAAAAATGGATGGATGGATGAATGGGTGGATAAACAACAAAACTACACATGGATGGATGGATGGAAGAACAGAATGACAAAACTACACATGGATGGATGGATGGAAGAACAGAATGACAAAACTACACATGGATGGACGGATGGAAGAACAGAATGACAAAACTACACATGGATGGACTGATGGAAGAACAGAATGACAGAAAAATGGATGGATGGATGAATGGGTGGATAAACAACAAAACTACACATGGATGGATGGATGGAAGAACAGAATGACAAAACTACACATGGATGGACGGATGGAAGAACAGAATGACAAAACTACACATGGATGGACGGATGGAAGAACAGAATGACAAAACTACACATGGATGGACTGATGGAAGAACAGAATGACAGAAAAATGGATGGATGGATGAATGGGTGGATAAACAACAAAACTACACATGGATGGATGGATGGAAGAACATAATGACAAAACTACACATGGATGGATGGATGGAAGAACAGAATGACAAAACTACACATGGATGGACGGATGGAAGAACAGAATGACAAAACTACACATGGATGGACTGATGGAAGAACAGAATGACAGAAAAATGGATGGATGGATGAATGGGTGGATAAACAACAAAACTACACATGGATGGACGGATGGAAGAACAGAATGACAAAACTACACATGGATGGACGGATGGAAGAACAGAATGACAAAACTACACATGGATGGACGGATGGAAGAACAGAATGACAAAACTACACATGGATGGACGGATGGAAGAACAGAATGACAAAACTACACATGGATGGACGGATGGAAGAACAGAATGACAAAACTACACATGGATGGACGGATGGAAGAACAGAATGACAAAACTACACATGGATGGACGGATGGAAGAACAGAATGACAAAACTACACATGGATGGACGGATGGAAGAACAGAATGACAAAACTACGCATGGATGGACGGATGGAAGAACAGAATGACAAAACTACGCATGGATGGACGGATGGAAGAACAGAATGACAAAACTACACATGGATGGACGGATGGAAGAACAGAATGACAAAACTACACATGGATGGACGGATGGAAGAACAGAATGACAAAACTACACATGGATGGACGGATGGAAGAACAGAATGACAAAACTACACATGGATGGACGGATGGAAGAACAGAATGACAAAACTACACATGGATGGACGGATGGAAGAACAGAATGACAAAACTACACATGGATGGACGGATGGAAGAACAGAATGACAAAACTACACATGGATGGACGGATGGAAGAACAGAATGACAAAACTACGCATGGATGGACGGATGGAAGAACAGAATGACAAAACTACGCATGGATGGACGGATGGAAGAACAGAATGACAAAACTACACATGGATGGACGGATGGAAGAACAGAATGACAAAACTACACATGGATGGACGGATGGAAGAACAGAATGACAAAACTACACATGGATGGACGGATGGAAGAACAGAATGACAAAACTACACATGGATGGACGGATGGAAGAACAGAATGACGGATGGACGGACGGAAGAACAGAATGACGGATGGATCAACAGATGAAGAGAACAACAGAATGACAAAACGATGGATGGATGGATGGAACAACAATAACAGAACAATGGATGGATGGAACAACAGAATGGTGGAACAATGGATGGATAGATAGATATAAAAATTGCTAGAATATAGCCAAACACATGTCCATGCTGCTCCAAAATGATTTATACTAGTTTACTAGTTTGTTGCTTATCAATGTTAATCGCCAGCGAAAAAAAAATAAAAATAAAAAAATAGCTAAAAAGCCCCAGGTTCTAATGAACAGGCCTACAGTTTAAACTAGTTAAGAAGCCTAACAGGGACACCAGCATATCTGGTGGCCAGCAATGCAGGGATATCACATCTGCTGGGGGTTAAGAATAGCATGCAGTGGCAGAAGTTATCCTCTTTGGGGATATTTGGATACATCGTCTTCAGAGGCGGCTGTGACAAGATCGGTAATTGAGCCAAAATGCGTCTTGATCTCACCTGACCTCACACTGCTTAAATCCATCCGTCTCCACTGCTCCTGCTGTTTTAGTCTATCAGGTGGTGTTTGTGGGAAGCCGAGTCACCTCCAGATACACCTGCGTGCTCTTGGTATCTTCACAGCGACGGCAGAGCTAATGGCAGCTGACGCGGCCCCCTCGCTGTGACATGAAGTGTCTGTAGAGGTGCAGACAGCGACGTCTCAAAAGACTAGATTCACAGTCACAGCCAGTGAGTGAAGAGTGGACACAAATACGCACATACACGGTCCGGAGATCTGTACTGCTGTTAAGATTATTCACACGAGTGCCCACACACGCAATCACTTATACAGATCTTCTATTCACGTTGTTTTTACTATAATATCAGCTAGTTGTAATGAATGATAACTCAAGTTGCAAAACATAATTATCTAAGCGAAACAGAGATCCAAGATACATATCTAAGATGAACCAACCAAAACAAGCTTACTTAGTAATGCACACCATAAAAACACTGACAACTAATGACGGGAACTATGAACTAAAAAACTAATTATTCTTATGAGTGGTCCTTTTTAGTGAATAAAAAACACTTGCATCCACAGAAAATGCAAAAATCTAGTTAGAGCTATCAGAACATATTAACTAAACTAACATGTCAGAACATGTTCATAAGAATTCATATCAAGGTTTACACAAGCTGTTGAACTATTTCACGGTGCTCTGACCTTGTTTTCAAGGTGGATCGACTCATCTGTCATAGAATCACTAGTCAGTGATTATTTAACAGCATGAGACTGAACATTTCTGTCTTAATGTTGCTATTCAGATTGTAATGATAGACTGGGGATATGTGTTTAGGTTATATACACGGTAATATAGGGAGTAGCTCATTCCTGTTGTGACATGCGCAGCTACTACGGGTGATTCGGCTCATTAGAGAATTAGCGTAGAGTGAGTGGACTTTGTACCATTGCGCAGCTGTCAATAAAGACGAACTGAAGCGAAGGACACCTGTATCGCCTCATTTATGCCATCCTAACATTACACAGATATGAGAGGAATATTAGAGAGAGAGAAAGAGAGAGAGATGCCGTTTTTTTATTTTCCTTGACAAGTAAATGAAGCTTTTGTCGTTTAACAAGACTGTCAGTGGTTGCTCGGTTAGTCGAGGTACAGCTTATAATCTTGCTCAACCTTCCTGCTTGAAAATGAGCCTGCCTGTCACGTTTCCTTCTGTTTGCCCACTCTCTCAGACAACCTTGACTCTCTTTTCCTGAACACAATCACTCAGAGCACTGACAAGAGAGGATGGAGTCGACTGCATGTGGTGTCATTCGTGTTGCCATCTTTGGTGAACTGATTGTTTTTCAGACTCCTGGTCATATAGGGTAAAGGCAGGGTCCAAAATTAAATCTTTGCCACATCTGTCAATGACAACTGAATTTACCAGCTAAATTGTTAAAAGTTAAACTGGTTCACTCAAAATACCACTATATGTGACGCTGGATCACAAAACCAGTCTTAAGTAGCATGGGTATATTTGTAGCAATAGCCAAAAATACATTGTATGGGTCAAAATGATACATTTTTCTTTTAAGCCAAAAATCATTAGGATATTAAGTAAAGATCCTGTTCCATGAAGATACTTTGTACATTTTCTACCATAAATATATAATAACTTAATTTTTGATTAGTAATATGCATTGCTAAGAACTTCATTTGGACAACTTTAAAGGTGATTTTCTCAATATTTAGATTTATTTATTTTTTTTGCAAATATTGTCATATCCTAACAAACCATAATCAATGCAAAGTTTATTTAATCAGCTTTCTGATGATGTATGACTGGTTTTGTGATCCTGGGTCAAATATATTAATTCAGGACATCAGGTAAACTTCTCTTCGAAAAAGATTTCACTGTTGTAAAAGTTTTAGCTAAAGCCATTTACAGTATTTCTTTTTGATCCTGGACCACAAAACCAGTCATAAAGGTCCATTTTTTTAAATTGATTTTTTTTTCTTCTGAAAGCTGAATAAATAAGCTTTACATTGATGTATGGTTTATTGGGATAGGACAATATTTGGCAGAGATACTGTAAACTATTTGAAAATCTAGAATCTGGGGGTGCAAAAAAAAAAAAAAAAAAATACTGAGAAAATCGCCTTTAAAGTTGTCCAAATTCAGTTCTTAGCAATGCACATTACTAATCAAAAATTAAGTTTTGATAAATTTACAGTAGGAAATTTGCAAAATATCTTCATGGAACATGACCTTCACCTAACATCCTAATGATTTTTTGGCATAAAACAAAATCACTCATTTTGACCCATACAATGCATGTTTTGGCTACTGCTACAAATGAGTGTGTGCGACGAACAACCGTATAAATCAAAAAAAAAAAAAAAAAAAATGAGATAACCATGTGACATTAATTGCATGTGTGAACTTTGTATACAGAAACAGTTTGGGGATATTTTCGCGCGACCAAGAGTCCGCATTTTAAACGTTAAAATAGCGTCATGCGGAAAAACCATTTATGTCCACAAAGAAGAATGGAGATGCCGCTTGCTGTCATGTCCGCTTCAGACATTAAAAGGCAAAACCTCGGCAAAAAAAAGAGAGTCGACATGACCAAATTAAAGGACAGAGTAATAAGGCTTTGAGGGACGCTGGAAAACCATATTTGACTCGAAGAGGAGAACAACAACCAGGGAAAAATACACCAAAAGAGGTGAGTGGAAGAACCGTATATGTGATCGATCTCTCTCTCTCTCTCTCTCTCTCTCTCTCTCTCTCTCTCTCTCTCTCTCTCTCTCTGAACGCGCTGAGGAGCGCTAAACACCGCATAAACAGTTAACCTATCAAAATAAACCACATACCATTTATAATAAAGCTGTATTCATTCATATTTCCCGCCAGTCCTGTGTAAAGTACGGCAAGCAGAGTTTATTTGTTTATATATTTATTTATAACGTGAGATGGCGGAGCGCGAGAACAGTTTGAAGTAGTATATACACAGGTGCGCTGCGCCAGCTTTTCTAAATAAACGACAAGGTGCACTATTGGAGCTAACATACAAGAAGTGATCAAAGTTCAGAGACTATGCCCATCATGATAAACAACGGAAAACTGTCCTCTTCAGGGTAAGTGTGTTTGTGTAATACAATAAAGCACTCCTGACAGACCACGACCATTAGAAGTGGAAGAAAAATTTTGGAGAATGTTTTGGAAAGGGCTTGAACCCAGCTTTATATATATTGTATAATATTTAGCTATGATGTATGTCTGCATTGTATTTATTTGTTTAAAAAAAAAAAAAGGTTTGCCTTAACAGGAATAAATTACATTTTAAAAATATATTGAAAATGAATACTGCACTGAACTGTAATTTTTTTACAATATTACTGGTTTTACTGTATTTTTTACTTAAAAAAAACCTTTTGCTTTTGATGTTGGCTTTATGCTTTAATTAAAGATAAGAGACTAAGACATGTCTTAATAAAACAAATAAACCAGTGACCTTATCCAAATATAAAAAACTAACACAACTTGATCTGACTTTTAGTTTAGCAGCCAAGAGAGAAACAATATTAATAAGACTGCTTAGTCAACATGCCGTTCACAACCCTAGAAATACAATGAGAATTACATTATTCTACCTCATAAAAACAAAATAATGGTGACATTTTCATGCATGGATTTATTTATTTATTTATTTTTTGTAATAGTAGACATTGGGTTCACACAGTTGGTTTGGCATTGTATCACTGGTTTTAGTCTGTGTGACTTGAGACCAGAATGCTGTTGTGGGTGAGGTGTCATGTGCGCATTTGACAGTCACAAAGATCCGACATGAGGTGCGTGGAAGCCTCAGAAAGCTGTTCGGTCATAATTCATTTTCTAGGTGCACTGAAATGTAATACTTAAGCTATAAGAAAACTTTTTGTGTGCAAAGAGTATTTTTGTAGCATTATGAAATTAAGGTCGAACCACAGATGTCGCATGGACTGTTTTACTGATGTCCTCACTACCTTTCTGGGCCTTGAACATGTCAGTTGCATTGGTGTCTATACAGGGTCAGAAGGCTCTCAGATTTAATCAAAAATATCTTATTTTGTGCTCCGAAGATGAACGACAGTCTTCCAGGTTTGAAGCAACATGAGGGTGAGTAATTAATGACTACACTGCAAAAAGTTGTCACCAGTTTCAACTTAAAAACTTAAAGGGATGGTTTGGAGTAGAATTGACTTCATTGCTATGCCATCCGAAGCCCATGTAAATACCCCATCCAAAGTTTTTTTTTACCTTAGTCAAACATTTATGGAGAGTAAATGGTACATGTGATGTATCACGTAAATTGCACCACTAAACGTGCAAGTAATCTTACCAAACTTGTACAGTAGTGTAAATAGGTTATGTACTCACAAAACGCTGCATCAGCACATTTGTAAGTCCACCATGAGTGTTTTAAAAACACGTTTTACCCGATCCCTATTAGTCTCAAAAACTACAAATGGCGACACGTCGACGTCACTTCCCTGGTTTGAAAAAAGCACGTAAAAGTCCTCCTACAAGTTGACATGCACACAGATGTAGTAGGAGGACTTTTACGTGCTTTTTTCAAACCAGGGAAGTGATGTCGACTTGTAGTTTTTGAGACTAGTAGTTCTCGGGTAAAACGTGTTTTTAAAACACTCATGGTGGACTTACAAATGTGCTGATGTAGCGTTTTGTGAGTACATAACCTATTTACACTACTGTACAAGTTTGGTAAGATTACTTGCACGTTTAGTGGTGCAATTTACGAGATACATCGCATGTACCATTCACTCCTGTAACAAGCAATTCGAAAAACTCTAATATCTCCATAAATGTTCGACTAAGGTAAAAAAAACTTCGGATGGGGTATTTAGATGGGCTTCGGAGTGCATAGCAATGAAGTCAATTCTACTCCGAACCATCCCTTTAAGTTCAGCAGCTGCCTTACATTTAAATTTTAAATCAATTTTATTACTTTTTAATACTTAAAAGTACAGGTCATTTTAACTAATTTTATTGTTGTGAGTTGAAATGACTTATCGTTTTAAGTTGATTTAACTTAAATATTTTAAGGCTGCTGCTGAACTTAAGTTTTTAAGTTGAAACTGGTAAAAACTTTTTACAGTAATTTTAATTTTTGGGTGAACTATCCCTTTAAAGTTATGTGGTTTAAAAAAAAACTAACTATTATTAATAATCATAGCAGTGCTTGCTGTAGCATACATCACTAAAATCTTCAACTCAAGTCTCATTTCAGATGCAAACTGTCCTTGTAATGAGCAGAATCAACGACATACGGTCACTGTGTCAATCCGCCACACTGGTATGTTGTGACAGACAATGCAATGTTTACAATTACAATTATTCTCACGTCTGACTTCAGTCCTGGAGATAAACGGGTTTGCAACCAGCGTGGACTTCCACAGCGAGAGTAAAATAGATGCGGCTGAATCCGGATTTGCTAGTGACGCCGAGAAAATAAGCGTTCCACAGTACTGTGTTTATCTCCCACTGATGTACACACACTTTCACACAAAGTGTCTTTGGTCTATTCAATGTGCGGCGGTAATCCAGGGCTAGGAAACGCTCTCCCACGGTGAAGTGAGGCGGATCACAAATGTTCTCTGCCTGTGGATCCGCATGTGGGCCCAATTCAGAGCTCTCTCTCACACCTCTTTATCCCTGTCTCTTCCTGTTTTTATTTCGCGCTTCTCTTTTTTTGCCTCCCTCTTTCGGTATTGTGTGAGTCGAACAGAAATGTAGCATAAAAACGTCCTTCCATTTTGGACCACCAAATCTGTGTCGTGACCCAATTCATAATGTTTTCAAATCTCACTATTATTCTTAAAGAGACAGTGCACCCAAACCTGTTATTAATTACTCACCAAACCTGTCAGACCCGTTTATCCTCAGAACACAAATTAAGATATTTTTGATGAAATCCGACAGCTTTCTAACCCTGCATAGACAGCAATGCAATGGACACATTCAAGGCCCAGAAAGGTAGTAAGGACATTGTTAAAATAGTCCATGTAACATCAGTGGTTCAACTGTAATGTTATGAAGCTACAAGAATACTTTTTGTGCACTAAGAGAACAAAAATACCTTCTCTATTTACAAGAGTACCACATAATTTTTGGGAGAACTAACCCCAAAATTGAAAGTTTGCTGAAAATGTACTCACCCTCAGACCATCCAGAGTTCTTCATCAAAACAGATTTGAAGAAATGTATCATTACATCACTTGCTCACCAATGGATCCTCTGCAGTGAATGGGTGCCGTCAGAATGAGAGTCCAAACATCTGATAAAAACATAACAGTAATCCACAAGCAATCCAAACAACTCAAATTCATCAATTACCATATTTTAATGTGAAAAGCTCCATGTCTGAAAGAAACAAATCTATTATTAAAGCGTTTTAAATTTAAACCATTGACTTGGACCAAAAAGTCCAAAGAGTCCATAAACCATTAAGAATACTTTCTTCTGTGCATATTTCTCTCCTGATTCAGATAAGCTGAATTTTCACAGGAGAAAGCAATATTATGCAATATTTTAGCTGGAAGCAATTGGTTGGAATAAAAAAAAAAAAAGTGTCTTTTTTAATTTAGAAGCATTTATGTGATGGACTGGAGTGGTGTGGATTACTTGTGGATTATTGTGATGTTTTTATCAGATGTTTGGACTCTTCATTCTGACGGCACCCATTCACTGGGGATCCATTGGGGAGCAAGTGATGAAATTATCAATTTCTCCAAATCTATTAAAAAAATACTGTATACAGTACACCGGCATTAAAAGTTTGGGATCAGTAAGATTTTCAATGTTTTTTTAAAGAAGACTTTTCTGCTCATCAAGGCTGTTTTTACTTGATAAAAACAAAAAAACGAAAACAAAAAAAAACAAAACAGTAATAATATGAAATATTATTGCGATTTAAAATAGTGGTTTTCCATTTTAATATACTTTAAAATAAAATGTATTCCTGTGACCCAAAACTGAACTTTAAGCATCATGTGATACTTTTTTCAGGATTATTTGATGACTAAAATGTTTAAAAGAACTGCATTTATTTTAAAACAGAAATCTTTTCTAACAATATTTATTACTGTTTGGGGGTCATTACATTTTTGCTTTCTTTCTTTCTTTCTTTCTTTGATAGAAATTAATACTTCTATTAAGCAAGAATGTGTTACATTGATAAAAAGTGATAGAAAAGACTTATTATTAGACAGAAAATCTATTTTGAATAAATGCTGTTCTCATTAACATTTTACTCATCGAAGAATCCTGAAAAGAATATTACACAATCCAAAATATATTAGGTACTGTCTCCAATATTGATAATAAATCAGCGTATTAGAATGATTTATGAAGGATCATGTGACACTGAAGACTGGAGTAAAGGCTGATGAAAATTCAGCTTTGCATCACAGAAATAAATCATATTTTAAAGTATATTAATACAGAAAACTGTTATTTTAAATTGCAATAATATTTCACAATATTACTTTTTGTATTTTTGATCAAATAAACTGAACCTTGATGAGTATAAGAAAAACAAAATCTTTTGAACAACAGTATATATAAATGACTGTTATAGTATTTATTAACAGTATAATTAGCATATGCAAACAATGTATATGAACCTAGACAATTTGAACCATGTTTTGAAATGTTAAATACACTTTTTCATTTCACCTTTTTTGAAACACTCATTCATACATACTCCCAGAGCTCCCGAATGATTTCCCTCATGTTAGACAATGTTCTGGCATTGCATTTCTTCAAATGAACATCCAGCTCTGGACTCACTGCTCTAATCTACCGTACCTTGGTAAATCCTGTTCCCCCAGTGTAAGCTTGTTATAGCTGGTGTTCACTGGTGTACAGTATCCCTGGGTTTTCTGAGTGTAGGTGAGTGTGTGTGTGTGATTTCTGCATGAGGGATTAACAAAGAGCCAGGGAAACGCTTCTGTAATCCACAGGTCAAACACGGAAGTAGGTAAATGTGAGTGTGCTCTAAATACGGCTGGCTTACAACACTGCCTGGCCACGTCGAGTGTGTGGGTGCCTGTTGTAGACACAGATAATCTCCTCTCAGGTTGAATGACATGGCCAGGTCAGGCGGAGAGAGGCCAAGAGAGGCAGAAATACAGCATGATAGGGTCAGTATAAAAAATTCACGTCACATAGGATGCTCACACACAGCTTGAAAAAATAAAATAAAATCACAATCATATGATCAGAGAATAGACAAATCACCTGGTAACTCTGAGTAACCTCTCAGAATACCATAGAAACTGGAAAGCAATAAAAACACCCCAGAACTCCTCAGCAACTTTAGTAAGTTCTGCATGGGCAAATACCCACAAGGGTACTGAGCTGTCAAAAAGCAAAGACAAACCTCGTGTTAAGTGCTTTGTTGGAGGGAATACAACAAATAAAAAGTGAATCGGACTAGATAAAATTCTCTTACAAATACAACAACACACATTAAAACAGGGTTCCCACACCTTTTTTTTGAACACAAAATTTAATAATTAACGGTTTCTAGTCAAAGAATTTAAAACTACAGTTGAGGCCAAAAGTTTAAAGCCCCTTTAAGAATCTGCAAAATGTTAATTATTTTACCAAAATAGGAGGGATCATGCAAAATGCATGTTATCGTTTATTTAGTACTGACCTGAATAAGATATTTCACATAAAAGATGTTTACATAGTCCACAGGACTAAGACTAAGCATGAAAACATTTTGAATTTGAAGATCATGATAAATTTGTCTTTTGGGAAACATGTAACTATCTTCTGTAGCCTCTAAAGGGCAGTACTAAATGAAAAAATATATAATATTTAGGCCAAAAAAAAAGTACATTGTTCTAAAGTTTTCATCCCCAGCTTTTAATGCATCGTTTTTCCTTCTGAAGCATCAGTGAGCATTTGAACCTTCTGTAATAGTTGCATATGAGTCCCTCAGTTGTCCTCAGTGGGAAAAGATGGATCTCAAAATCATACAGTCAGTGTTGGAAAGGGTTCAAATACACAAAAATGCTGAAAAA
This sequence comes from Garra rufa, assembly GCF_049309525.1. NCBI lineage: Eukaryota > Metazoa > Chordata > Actinopteri > Cypriniformes > Cyprinidae > Garra > Garra rufa. The sequence goes on from NC_133382.1 coordinate 33,374,653, forward strand.
CAATAGAATTTGTGGGACCTGAGGGATTTTTCTAAAGAACAGCAGGCAGTTTAACTGTTCAGGACAAACAAGGGACTCATGAACAACTATCACTAACAACAAAAAACAGATGTGGATCATTCTGGTAAGAACACAGTATTAAGAATCAGGGATGTAAACTTTTGAACAGGGTCATTTATATAAATTAAATTATTATTTTCCTCTTGTGGACTATATGTAAACATCTTTTCTGTGAAATAAATTGTTTTCCATTGCAATAGATTTTAAAATAGAATTTATTCCTGTGATGCAAAGCTGAATTTTCTTTAGTCATTACTCCAGTCATCTCCAGTCACGAACCTTTAGAAATCCTTTTAACAGGCTGATTTATTATTTTTATTATCAATGATGGAAAAAGTTTTTGCATAAATGCTGTTCTTTTTAACTTTTTATTAATCTAAAAATCCTGAAAAAGGTAATCACAGGTCCATTTTTTTTCAGCAAAAAATCATGAAAGAGACATTTATAATGTCTATTCGGTTGTTAGACAATGACTCAGAATGCTGCCCGCCAATGGCGTTCCCCATAGCGTTTCTGACGCGGCTCGAGTTCCCGGAAGGGAACTATACTTACTAAATTACTATTTTACATTGCACATCAAGCACAAACAGTACTAACACTACCTAAATATCCTTAAAATTAAACATTAAAATTTAAGAGTCCTTTGCTAGAATGTAGCCATAAACTTCGGCCGGAGGTGCAATACATTAAACTCCATGTAAACGTCGTTGGTTTTCTGATACACTTGACTTTATCTCATATACAGAGCAAAACATCATAACTGTGGGATGTTCCCTGCTGTATCAGAGCACCTTCTTATTTCACACATCATAAAACCTTGTTATTTAAGTCTGTCCTTGCGATAGAGTCTGTGAACTGCAGAGTTTTCTCCATTGACAGTCTCACCTGTTCACTCTTAAGGAGTATGAAATATTTAATAAATCTTTAGTATTGGTGTAACTCGTAAGACAGCAGGAGGGTGCTTTTCAAAGCAACTAGATGTAGAAAATACTTTGATCCACTGAGACATGATTGTTTGAAAGAGGCTACCTGGTAAACAAGAGCAGCTTTGTAGTCGCTGCCTGTACTGCTCTACCTCACCTGGAGGGATGCATGAATTCTACACATCCAAGACGCTTCTGAAGGTCATCTACATAATATTAAATTAGTCTGACATTTAGCAACAGCCCATCGCAAACAATGAGACGGAGCATGGCCACAATTAGTGATATCATGCTTTTGGAAAAAAAAAAACATGCAGTTTTAGGGTAAAGGGGTAGTGAAAAAAAAAAAAAAATTAAATTGCATCATAATTTATTCACGGAGTTTACTGGTGTTTCAGGCCTGACTGAATTGCATTGTATGGACAAAAATATACATATATATCTAAAAAAAAAAAAAAAAAAAGAAATGTATAAATAAATATAAAATTTTAAATATATATATATATATATATATATATATATATAATTAATTATATAATTAATTTTTATTTTTTTTAAAACATGTTTAAAGTGGTTATGTTCTTTTTAAATATATTATTTATTTATTAAATTAAATTAAATTTATTACATTAAATTTAAAAAAGGAACACAAAAATTAAAAATAAAAATAAGACAAATAATAATATAAAATGACAAAAATAATCAAATTTTTAAATCATAAATAGAAAATTAATAATAATAATAATAATAATAATAATAAAAGTGAAGGCAGATAAAATAAACGATTAAAAACTAAAACAAATAACCACATTTTATAACTGCTTAAAATTAAATCAAAACTGCATGAATAAATAAATTAATAATATAATTTAATATAATATAACTACTTTAACCACTTTTTATAAAGCTTCAGGTTTAACTGTAAAATGCATTTATCTATGACTTACAGTCAGTACATCTACCCTTCGCTACTCGCTGCTGTCTGCTTCAGATGAATTGCAGCCACAGACAACGACGGCTTGGCGAAACAAATCACCGCGAATCCCTGCGCATGCTAATGGAGGAAAACTGACATGCTAATCACTTACCTCATTAGCCTGTGTAACAGGATAATACTGGGCAAACTAGTCAAATGTGGCTTCCTTTGTCACCACTGTAACCGCGATTTTAGTGCGCGTGATAAATCGTGGGCTAGTTAGCATCCCAGTTCGAGGGAGCAGACGTGCATTCTGGGAAGTGACTTGTTGCAGGTAAAGGCTGGCTGCTAATTCTTGAAGTAATCCCTCTTTATCATCTTAAGGAGAAGAAATCACATTAAAGGGATTGCGTCACTTATACAAGATTTCCACCACGTCTGCTTGACAAAGGTGTCTGAGCCGTGTCATTTTCTATTAGACCACCTGCAGGGTAAATCTACGACATCCAGGACTCTTATGATAGGAGCAAAGAAACAAACAATCTTATAAAAACTCATCTGCTCTAATTCAACACAAGCTGCTTAACGCGTTATATTTTGACATTTCAGTCTTTAGTGATCATAAACAGATAACTCGACTTTCTTCATGTTTATCTGCTCATTTCAGATTTGTGATTCTTTAAACGACCCATAATTACTGTTTTTTTTTTTTTATCGTTTATTATCCCTGGTTCTCAGAACATATTGAGTTTTCTTTCATGCTGCCAGCGTTTTGTGTACAAATCACACTTATGGACAGTCTAATGTGACTGTGCTTCGTATGAGCACTTAATTATGAACTTTAGAGGGGAAAACATTTAGAGAGCCGCCAGATTTCTTCCTGAAAAGCTGCTCAGAAACACTCATACTTGTTTGGGGGTTTTGGAGAGCAGAGGAAGTGTTTCTAATAGGATTTGGGATCGATGTTTGTGTCAGGCAGGCTTGACGAAGTTAGAGGGGTTAAAACAAGAGAAAACAACTAAAAATACGCTTTGACATTCTGGAGACAGTGGATACACGAACAATGAAACCATGAAAGAAATGGCCAAAAATAGCAGTAAGGCATATTTACTTCAGTATATTTGCACATTACACACTCTCATTTGTCTTCTCTTAAAAAAGTTGTACTTATTTTTTTAAACGGTTGTTGTTACCATAACAAGAGATTCATCCTGATGCTTACAAACGACTTCTGCTGGTCCAACCTAATACGGTTTGGTTGATTCAGACATATTAAATATACTTAATAATGTTTTTAATGAAATTTAAAAAAAAAAAAAAAAAAAAAAAAGTGTTCATTTAGATGTTAACATGTAAAACAAACAATACAGTTAATCTATAAGTTGACCTACCTGTAATTAATATAGAAGACTTCACTGCTAACATAAAAAACAAAACCAAAATAAATAAAATGATGTATTATTTTAGGTTACCAAACAAACAATACAGTTAATCTATGAGTCGACCTCTTGTAAAAAAAAAAAAAAATAAACAAAAAAATAAAGGCATTAATATGAACAAAATGAAAATAATGAACAAAAAAAATGAGCTAATGTATTCAGCATATAGAAATAAAATGTTACTACCAGTCTGGATAAAATAAAACAAAATTGTACTACCTGTCTCGATAAAAATGAAATAAAATAAAATAAAAAAAATAATAAAATTTAACTACCTGTCTGGAAAATAAAATAAAGAAATGTTAGCATATATTAGCATTGAGATAATGTATTCTGCATATAGATGACCAAAAAAATAATAATAATAAAATGAAAATAATAAAAAAAAATAAACTAAAATGAAACTAATAAATGAAGTTATTAGTAGGGATGCACAATATTTATCGGACAGATAAATTATCGACCGATATGGGTAAAAATTACGTCATTTTTATTGCTCCGATAAATAAATGAAATCCGATCCGATAAAGTACTCTTGCTGGTAAATCAATCAATCAGTCTGGTTTATCTGAGATTCATCTGCTTTCCGAGTGCAAGTGACTGCAGCTGTAAACTGCAGTAACTCTCGGTCTTTGTCGTGTGTAATACTTCATCATCTGTGTCGTCATCATCATCTTCGCAGGTCTGGAAGTTTTTCACGGAGGCAGAGGACGACGATGCTACTGCTATTTGCAACACATGCAAGGATTCTGAGAGGAGGTAAAAAGCCGTCAAGTTTTAACACAACAAATCTCACTTCAGAGGTCGTCAACGCGGTGAATCTGTTTTAGGGGCCGTTCACATGTCGCGCCTAAAAACGCGTGGAAAACGCTAGACGCGCCGCTTTCTCTTTCTTTCCAAACCGCTCTGTAGCCTGCTCTGCTGTGGCGTCTGCTGTTGCTAAGCAACCATGACCTGCGCTCTCCATAAAGACGCAGAAGTTTCAGCAAAGGATAAATGGATTTTCAACACTAAAAATCGCTTGCAGTAGCTCTGTTATTAAATTTATTTAAAAATGGTAAATTCCTGTACAGCTATGATAAGCTGTTTCTCCACCTTGCCAGTGCTTTCAATGTTATTAAGGGAACGGGTGAAGCTGATTGGTTGGTTCATGTCATATGACCTGCGTTGGGCTTGCGGCATTCTGAAAAGTTTATGTTTTTATCTCGATTCTGATGTTTTATTCCCCGTCTTGTACGATTTGGTTGCTGCACACATTCATAATATGATCAATAAGAAGCTTTAACGGACATTTGGACATCTGACGTTACTCCATGATGCACTTTTAATTTTTTCCAGGTTGACAAATAAAAAATACGGTAGCAATGTTTTACATTTTAAGGTTTTCACTTAAATTTACAGGTAAATACCGTAATTTCATACTAAAAACCATAACTCATATGGTAATGTACCAACTTTTTGAAGTACTGAAATCTGTTTTGTACCCAATGATAACCACCAAAAGCAGGTGGTGACGACAACATCACATGATGAACCAAAGCCCATCGCACGGAGGTTTTAAATAATAACGTATATAGAAGGTGCACAGTGTCATTCACACAAACACTAAACACCATCATGGTAACACACATAAAACTGAAATAATGCAAAAAACATTAATTTAACAACATCAGATGTAACATACAACCCTAATGTACAAAACTGCCAAGAAAAAAAGGAAGAAGAAAAGTTATTTCAACAAAAAAAAAAACTAATAAAAAAAAATGAAATACAGGGAATTCTGGGAATATCAATTTACGGTTATTCACTGTAAATTTTACGTTCTTTTTTCACTTCCAAAAACGGTATACTACCGTAAAATTAAATGCAATGTCCAACACAGTTTTTCACCGTATATAGAAGGGGAACTTACCGTTAACCATTTCACAGGTTTTTACCGTAGCATTTTTACAGTTTTTTACCGTTAAATTCACTGTCATTTTTTACAGTGGTAATATACATTTCATTAGTTTATCTCAGATTTTGTATTCTCCTGGGTGCACAAAATTATCATATAAAAATATGAACGTATCGGTATCGGCCACAAGAAGGACTTAATTATCGGCTATCGGTAAAAAATTTTCATATCATGCATCCCTAGTTATTAGCATTAGCAAGCTGTTAGCATTGATGTCATGTGTTGAGCATATAAATGACCAAAAAATAAAATAATAATAATAATTCAGGTCATCTATTTGGCCTATTTTTAGCTAATAAAAAATAAATAAATAAATAGAATTAAATTAAATCTTCAATTTTACTACCTGTCTAGACAAAAAATAATAATAATAAAATAAAATAAATAATTGTACTACCCATCTTGATAAACTAAACAAAAAATTTTACTATCTGTCTGATAGTAAGCATCTATTATCTATGAGGTAACGTATTCAGCATATAGATGATCAAAAAAATAATAAAACGAAAATAAAATAAAAAAACTAAAATGAAACTAGTAAAAAAGCTATTAGCATTGATGTAAAAAATAAAATGAAATAAAATAATTCAGGTCATCCATTTGGTGTATTTTTAGCTATAAAAAAATTTAAATTAAAAAATAAATAAATAAAATAAAATAAAATAAAATATTCAATTTTACCACCTGTCTGGATAAAATAAAAATAAAAATAAAAATAAATAAAATAAAATAAAAATAAATTAAATAAAATAAAATACAAATTACAATTTTTGTGGGCAATTTCTAACCTCAGCCTTCCCATTCAATAGGAAACACTCCAACACACAAAAAGAAAACTACACATGTCCAGCATATTTCAGTCTGGAACAATGCAAAGCCAACTGTCCTCATCACGAGTGTAGTTAATTCTTCACCCAACCCACACAAATCCATTAATCCCTTTTTACTGTCCCATCACCTCTCATCTCAACCTCTACGCCAAGCCTGCCAAGATCCCTCCTCAGGTTTCCCAGGGAAGCGCCGGGAAGTGATCCCTCCTGAGGGTCCAACCGGCCCGGAACGGCCCCATGGCGGACAGACATGGGCAGCGCTCCATTCCTGGATCTCCTCCACCATTGGGTTTCAACATAGACACGGCTCTGTATAAGCAAATAGGGCCTCTGTGGCAATCTGGCAACCAGACTTCGCCAGCATTTTCCATCTACCCAGAATGCCTGCACTGTGCCCGTGTGGTCAAGCAAGAACGAGGCTGTGTATGTGTCACTGGCGCACCTGGGACTAATCAATTCTGCCGCTACAGACAGATTCGCCCTTGTGTTACAAATCGCAAACACTCGGGACTCTCAAAAGTGCACGTTGGGCGGTAAAAGAGTGCCGTCGCTGTCTGTGTCATAATTCACAGTGGCCATTTGAACGCCGGGTGTCTAGCGCTCGCGGGCAGATGGCGTATAACTACAGCAAGATTAGCCGGCCTCACTGCCATCTGTGAACAAAACACATACCTGTGATCAATGCTGCGGGCGACAGAGGAAGAGATCTGGGAATACAGTAGTCGCTCTGCAAACACAGCTGGCAATTAACACTTTATTACCATGTTTACCATGTTTTGTAATTGGCCGAGACACGGTGTGATTTATCTACACCTACATGAACGGACGCATGCGTGACACAAGTGTCGAGGAAAGGAATCTAATATAAATGTGTTGGTTTGTCACCCATGCTGCCTTCCAGCCATAAGATGAGCGCTTATAAGATGAGCAGCAAAAATAACAATGGAAAACTTCAGCTTTCAACTTTCTAAAATGGGGGCGTCGTGTGGATGGTCTATATATAGTTGATGGTAAGTTGGCTAACATGTATTTGTTTGTAAACACCTAATACAAGGGAATAAATATCTACCAAAAGTTTGAGTATAAAAATACACGTACACGTCTTTTGTTTTAGTTTTTCTGTATCTGAGGCACTAAAATTATGTGATGTATGAAATAACCAGTCTAACCCATCCATTTTGCTCAGACCAAAATAACTTGAACACTTATTAACTTGAAATAACTGTAATTACAGCTTGTGAACCGAGTTTGAAGTTCCTTGTTTTTTTTTTTACTTATGGCAAAAAAGGGCACACTGCAGTTTATTCTGGTTTAAAGTCACACAGATAGGAAGAGATTGTCTGAAAACATGTAAAATGATCAATCACAGTTTGACTGGTTTTTATATTATATTATATTATATTATATTATATTATATTATATTATATTATATTATATTATATTATATTATATTATTTTATTTTATTATAATATAACACATTTTATTAATATTTTAGGGACAGGGATATCTAAAATATGCATGTTTTATAAATATTTTATAATTTATTTTAAAAAGCTTAAATAATTAAATATGTTGCGTAAACCATGTTCTCAAAACTTCTGTTAAATTTATATAAAAAAGTCAATAGAATATAATATATTATAACATGATATAATATAATTTAATACTTATTTTTATTATTTTATTTTAGGGACAGGGATTTCTAAAATATACATTTAATTGTATAAATAAATTAATAATAAAATAAATTAGATAAATTATGTTGTCTGAATCTTGTGATCAAATCTGTTTAGTCCAGGTAAAAAAACAATATAATATAATATAATATAATATAATATAATATAATATAATATAATATAATATAATATAATATAATATAATATAATATAATATAATATAATATAATATAATATAATATAATATAATGTCATGTAATATCATATAATATAATATCATATTTTAGGAACAGGCATAACTAAAATATACATGTTTTATAAATATTTTATAATTTATTTAAAAAAAGTTAAAATAATTAAATATGTTGTCTAAACCTTTTAATCAAAACTGTTAAATCCAGGTAAAAAAGTAAATATAATGTAATATAATATCATATCACATAATATTTTAGGAACAGGGATAACTAAAATATATATGTTATAAATATTTTATAATTTATTTCAAAAAGCTAAATAGTTAAATATGTTGCATAAACAATGTAACCAAAACTTGTTAAATCCACATAAAAAAAATGTCAATATAATATAATATAATATAATATAATATAATATAATATAATATAATATAATATAATATAATACTTTTTTATATTATTTTAGAGACAGGGATATCTAAAATATACATTTAATTTTATAATTATTTATAATTTATTTTAAAAAGATGTTGTCTAAACCTTGTAATGAAAACTTCTGGTAAATGAAAAAAAACCTCAAATTAATATATTTTATAATTTATATAAAAAAATTTATTTCGTGAAGACATAACTTGTCAAACCAGTTAATCATTTTAATAAAATAAAATGAAAATACACAAATGTATTATATTATATTAGATCTATAAAATAAATAAATTAATGCATAAAATGTATAAACAAAATGTATTTTATATTATATTATATATTTATTATAATATATTGTGTACATTATGTAATTACAACTTCTGTTAAATCCATGTAAATCAATATATATACATACATATACACATACATACTAGGGATGGGAAGATTCCCCGATTCACTCGGTGCATCGGTTTAAAACGTTAACGATGCGATGCATCGGTTTAAAAAGTGCGCATCGGATACAAATTGGCATTTGTATCGCGATGCATCGTTTCTAACATACCTGCATCGGTAAATCCCGATTTATTTCTTTATAAATATTAGTAGACATACAATACTTTTATTATTTAGATAGTGGAAAATATTGTTAGATTGTTTTCTCCCCTCTGAACTGTTTCTCAAGCACGTCTCCCTTCACTGCTGCGTGAATGACGTAGCCTATCACAACACTACAGAGACCGGGGCGTGTCCAGAAAGTCACATAGAGCAGGGATTCTCAACCGGTGGCCCGCGAGATGGCTTAAAATTAACTTAAATTTTATCCTAAAATGGTCAAAGCACGGCCTCTTTCGTGTTCTGTGATTGATTTGCATAGTTGTCAAAATGAATGTCTTGTGAGTGTTTTATAATGGATGCTCACCCATAGAGGTGGATCTTGTAAGGGTCAGTTGTGTAGTATAGTATGCAGATATAGATATGTATTTGCTGTATTTTTCATTTGTATGTTCATTTTATGATGGATACAAACAGTAGATATTCGGTCAGTCCAGTTCAAATGGACAGGTTTAGTGAGTGGTATTTTGGCATCTCCCTGTTGTTCTGTTTGGCAGGTTCACTTACTTTAGAAAAAGTACTCTGTAGTTGTTTAGAATGTCTGAATTAAAGAATTCAGGAGCTTTAAATCTGTCTAATATATATAATCAAAAAGTCTTGGTTTTACTTGGTTAATAAATAATCAAACTGATTCACTGGCACCGCATCCTCTTTCACATCATCACATAAACTTGATCTAATTAGTTAGTGCTGAATTATGGCATCGTATCGTGATATGGGTGTGAATCGTATCGTATTGCATCGCAATATGTCACAAATGTATCGTTAATATATCGGATCGGATACTTTGTATCGAGATGCGTATCGGATCGGCATTATACCTTAGATGCCCAACCCTAATACATACACATATATCACATACACACACACACATATATATATATATATGTCATAAGGTTAAATTTTACAAAACTGAGATGTATACATCATATGAAAGCTCAATAAATAAGCTTTCTATTGATATATGGTTTGTTAGGATAGGACAATATTTGGCCGAGATGCATCTATTTGAAAATCTGGAATCCGAGGGTGCAAAAAAATCTAAATACTGAGAAAATCACCTTTAAAGTTGTCCAAATTAAGTTCTTAACAATGCATATTACTAATCAAAAATTGCATTTTGATATATTTATAGTAGGAATTTTACAAAAAATCTTCATGGAACATGATCTTTACTTAATTTCCTAATGATTTTTGGCATAAAATTAAAATCAATAAATTTGACCCATACAATGTATTTTTGGCTTTTGCTACAAATATACCCCAGCGACTTAAGACTGGTTTTGTTGTCCAGGGTCACATATATACATATATCTATCTAATCTAAATATATTTTATAATTTACTAAATAACAGGGATGTGACCAAATCTGAATACCTAAAATCACGTATATTACGGAACCCCTAAAGGGAATAAATACGAGATGAGAGGGAAAACACATATTACATTGCTTTCTATTGCAGTTATATCGTTGGGTAATTATACTGCATATAAATTGCGGGCATCAGGGGCCGCTTTTTACTTTCACTTTTGAGATTCGCAATCACACATACTCCATGTAAACTATGGAGTGGCAGCACTTAATACACTTTTGACCAGATTAGATGTTTGTCAGTGGTGCTCAGGATCTGCAAATAATTCACCATCATCCTATCAGCCATCTCTCCTTACTCCGTTTATGTGGGAAGTTAAATTGTACGTACTGTAATGTAACAGGCTACTGCCAGCAAGCAACTAACCATGTCCTTTTAGTAGCTCCATACAACATGTTATTCCTTTTCCATGGCTTTCCGAATACGGAATCACTATTCAGGCACATCCCTAATAAATAAATAGATAAACAAACAAAGAGACAGTTATACAGATAAACTGTCGTGTAGACTTGATTTACCCGGGTACCATATAAACACAAAGGACTGGTAGACGACAGCTCCTGAAAGTTAAATGAATTCAACCTATCCAACTGCAACTGCTGATTTTCAGCTCCTGCTCATAATTCTGTGTTGAACATGTATCAGACAGCAAACAGACGGTTGGTGGTCTGTAGGCGTTCAGTCTGATGCCGAAACTTGAATTTCCCAGGAGGACTTGAAGGCAGCACAAGATACTAATACTGAAGCTATTAAAACCACCCAACACTGAACAGCAAAGCTCTCAGAAGAGAAGAAAATCAGACTCAGTGACTGAAAAAATAAAAACACTATCTATCCTAAAAAGACAAAAAACTGCAATCCACTTAAACTAAAGTTTAATTGCTGCCTTATGGTTTTAAGTGCAATTAAAGTGTGTTTAATTTACCACTTAGTGTGTTCTGTTAATTGCACTTTATCCAGTGACTCTGTATTTCCTAATGAGGAAGATTAAGCTTAAACTCTGAAAACCCTTATGATGAAAGTACTGTGAAAAGTTTAGGAATATTTTAGCTAAAAATAAAATAAGATCTTCATTTACTTGCCCTCATGCTGATCTATCCATCTATCTATCTATAACCGTTCTCTAGAGTCTAGAGTGCATGTTCATCTGCTAAAAATGTGCATACATTAAAGCACATAATATTAAATCAATAGTCTGATCAAATACAATTATATAGAGCAAATGTGTTTTTTATAAGGAGACCGAGCATAAAATGAAGCACATTCAACACATTAAGAGAGAGAGAGGGGCTGTTACAGAAAAGTGCCATTAACCAAGTTAGCAGTAAATGAATGTCGGAGCACTAATGATTTTGAGTGCTCTATTTAATTGAATCCTGGAATATTAATTGTACAGCGGTCTCGCTCTAATCTGTTGGTCCTGGTAGATTTGAGCCTCTGATTCACCTCTATATGTGACCATATGGCAGCCACCGGTGGAATCTGCCGGTAAGCTGAGGTTTGCGACCTAACACATATGGGTGAGCCCGTAACATCTGCTATGATACTGGGAGATCCTTGTAATCGCTGAAAATGAACACGGGCTGACATAATCCACACATCAACACATAAATAAGTTTCTTAGAAGTGCATTTCTTTTAGTACATGCATCAGAGTGTTTGTGATACATTACTAGTACTTAGAGTTGTACTCTCTATGTGACCTGGACACATAATGCTGTTTAAATCAAAAGCTTTGAATTCCTCCTGTTGGGTGCTTGAGGGAAAAGTCATAATATTTCAAAGCTTTTCTTTCTAACCTCAGGAGAAAAGAGATATATTTCTTTCAGGAGTCGTGATATGAGAAATCAAATTCTCCTTGATCTTTTGAAAATAAAAAGTGCATTGTACTACAAAAACATATCGTAACTCAAGTTTTCACTTTGTGCACTCATTCATTTGTCATCAGAGTTTGGTTAGTTTAGATGATGTTTTCCGAACTGATAAGATTCTGGTTAAAAAAATAAAAAAAAAACACTAGTGTGCGGTTTAGGTGAATTTTGGTACAATTCACGGTAGGGCTGCTCGTTTATGGCAAAAATCATAATCACAATTATTTTGGTCAATATTGTAATCATGATTATTTAATACGATTATGACTGGGTCCAAAACTTTATATTAGAGATTAATTTAAAGATTGCAATACAACAGAAAAAAAAAGATACAAATGAAAAAAAAATAAAAAAATACTGAATACTTATGCAAGTCTAAAGTAGTCTAACAACCTTCTACAGAAATAAAATGTAATTATTTGAATGTAAAATAAAACAGCGTCCTCACTGTAAGAAATAAACATGCTTTGTTTCTTATTAAAACTACAAAAGTGCTTCATTCAAGAGCAGTGAGTGATTTTTCTCTTTGTATGTTTACGTTTTATTAATATTAAGCACAGAGATGGCATCCAAAATACTGTTACACATGCATTTAAGACATAACTGACAAGGGTTTATATGAATAATCACCAAGCACCTCATTTTGAAATATTTTTGCGTGTATTTGACCGTTGAGCTAAAAGATAACTTGACATGTCCGTGTTCTGCTCCGTCTCTGAGCGCATACACAACACAGCACAAGTTCTCTTTCTCGTTTTTAAAAGCACAACATCAAAGAAACATTAATAAATCAAGCACGTCCCGTTTTATGAAAGTCACGTTACATGATTTTGTTGATTTGCATGTGAAATTAGGCTTTTATGGAGGAGTGAATGGGGGCGGAATGGGGTGCAATTATCGTTTCATCTCGATTACTGTATTTTCATAATCGTTTGAAGCCGAAATCGAAACTGAATTTCGATTAATTGCACAGTATGGCTTATATAAATAGGAACCTATGATTTCTGCAATGCAGAAAACGCAAAATCCAGTCATAAAAACGGCAATCTACTGTATAACGCTGTATGCCATAGAATTTGCCAGATTTTGGAAGAATAAATCAAAAAGTAGGTTAGTACACAAAAATTAAAATGCAATATGGATTAGTGTCTGTGAATATTAGGTCACAAAAATGATGCTTGCAGTGTTTTTTTAACCTCTATCGTGTCAATATGTGACCATGGACCACAAAACCAGTCATAAGGGTCAATTTTTGGAAACTGAGATTTATAAGTCACCTGAAAGCTGAATAAACAAAACTTGTTTCCACCGATTTATGGTTTGTTAGGACAATATTTGGTTGAGATACAACTATTGATACAATTAAGACACTAAGATACAACGAAGACACCAAGCTACAAAATCCATCCATTTCTACAGTCAGAAACCAAGGCTAATTAGCATAAAACCACCAAAAACAATGGCTATTTTAGCAACTTGGCCTGCACAGTCATAACAAGGTAATAAGATGTAGATATTGACATTGTTTTTAAACAAAACGTGTTTACAAATCGCTGTGTGCTTTGTGTTGAATCTGTAGAACCCTGCAGCAACCCAATGTAAAGAAAGAGCGCCTCGGGACTATTTTTAACAAGGTCCCTAATTTAGCAATTCAAATGAGCCTGTACACTATTTAAAACTGAAGAGGTCTGACAATTATGGCGCTCCTGCGTAATGAACCCCATGTTTATATACCGAAATGGGACATATCACAGAAAACAGGAGTTCCTTTGCTCTTCTGAAAGTGTTGATGTGCTGTGAACACAATATTGCACCTTGCAAGTCCACCTTGAATCTTTATAGAAATGCAACTGCAAAAATGGGTCATTCACAACATGCTACGGTTATGATGTCAGCACATTAACATATGACCGCCTAAGTTCACATATGAACTATTCTAAGCTTAACAGAGGTTATTTAAAGGCACAGCAAAAAAAAAAAAAAAAAAAAAAAGTTTATTTATGAAGGACAAAATGTGGAAAAGGATCAAATGTACTGGGGAAAAAAGTTAATGAATGCATTTAACTTACCATAATTAAAAATAGCGTCATAATAATTGCAATCAAATCTATAATTAGTAAAGGTTTAAAAACTGCAATTCACTGCTGGTTATAACTTTGACAGCAGTTTGATTTTACTTAAAAATGTAATGCTGTTTTGTATTTTACATAGGTGAAAGAGGCTATTCAACAAAAATAAGGGAACTAAAAATGAAAAAAAAAAAAAAATCCATGACTGTTTTAAAAAAAAAATTTGGTTTTGACATTTAAACTTCATTTTATTAGGCTTTTTTTAATGTAAAACTTTTTGCAAGAAATATTATTATAATTAAGAATACAACATTTCAACAAATTAATTTCCCATGTTGAGAAAAATACATTTGAAATCCCAAAGCAAACAGTTGTTTATTTAATAGGTTAACTTTCTAATTAAAACTATGTTTTGACCAACAAAATGTCTCTAGAAGCATAAAACTACACAAAGCCAAAGAATTGAATCGATTTAAGTTCAAGCAAAGAGACTTTGTATGGGGTTCTTCGCAACAAAGGTCCATCCAAAGCTGTTTTTCTCTAGCAAAAATCTCAAGTTTAACACAACAAAACCAGTCTAACATCAATTGCGAGGAGCCAACAGCAGGGTACGGGATGCTCTGGAGGTGAACTGTTTTCCTTTAGCAAAACAGAGCCGCGGGGACGGAGGCAGGCGAAGAGTAATTGGAGCCTTGTGGAGGATAGTTTTCAGACTGTTGGCTTCAAGGCCACAGAAAATGATAAATGAATAAAAGAGGATTTTGATAAGGGCTTTGGAAATAGTTTTCCAAGGCTGAGATAAGGCTCATATTCGATGGAATTATTTTAGGGCTGGTAGGGTTTGTTCAGGTGACGCACTGCAGACATTAATTCAATCGTTTCTTGCTCTTTCTCTCTTTCCCCGGTTATGGGCATCAAAGTCTGAGCAAAACAAAGAACCATCAGAGCTGCTGAGAATCCTTGGGCAACAGCACCGCTGTTTCAGCAAATATTTTTTTTATTAGTTTGTTTTTGGGCAACAATTTGCCTTCCAAAAGATCAAACAAGGGTAGATCTATTCATAGTCACAGAGTGCAAGTGTGTGAATGTAAAATTCACCTCCAAATGGAATGTGTGCAGCCCAGTTTCTACCATATTTTTAAATAAAAGTCATTCATTCACCCTTTTTGTCTTTTACTTTTACAGACTTTTTAGGAGACAAAAGGAGATCCTGGCCAGTATGTTCATGCTGCTCTTTTCCATTTATTAAAAATGAATAGTGACCACAGTGGTCCTCATACAAAGCTATTGAATGTTTTAAAGTACTGCATGAGTCATACACAATACTGTTGCAGTGCTATTTTTGACCTTTTAACAACTTGACGGCATATGTTCCCCATTCACTTTCATTGTATAGCAGAAACCAGCGTGAACATTCTGGAAAATGTCTCCTTTTGTGTTCCACAGAAGAAAGTAAGTCATGCTGAGCGAATATATGATGGCTTTTTCTTCCTTTAACATGTTAAATTTAACAAGTTACCTAATTTGATAACCGTCTAGAAATCTCACTGAACATAATTAAAGGCATAATTAAGGACTAAGAATAACACTGTTTCATTAAAAGCCCACTGTGGAAAATTTCTGCTTTATAAAGTTAGATCTAAAAGTCTGGGAATTAAATCTGGAAATTTCTTCAAAATCAAAATCCATAATAACGACGCAAACATCATAAAGCTCTTATGGGTCTATAAACGTAGACTACTTTCAATACTTTTAACTTGTAGTTTAGCTTATCCATCAAGAAAGAAACTACAAGTCTGTTGTATCGATTGAAACCCAAAAGTTTACTCCACTGTCTGTCTCTGTGTACTTTGACAAGAATTTTACTTGCACTTAGGTAACAGAATCTGAATTTTTTTCACACCGGCTTTTTTATGTTTGGACTACTTTAATTATTGATTGCTATCATGATTTGAAGAGACTTTCAACCAGTATCCACCTTTTTCTTCCCTGTAAGAGTGGCCGCGGCCATTTGAGATTTTTTTGGATCTTGTTTCCAGTCTCAACCACATCCAGCTTTTTTAGCTGCTTGTTTTACTGCTTGATATTGCAAATTGGTGTGTCTTGTATTATTTCGATGTATTATCTTAAAGGATTAGTTCACATTAGTTAAAAAATGTACAGATAATGTACTCACCCCTTGTCATCTAAGAAGTTCACGTCTTTCTTTCTTCAGCCGTAAAGATTTTATGTTTTTTGAGGAGAATGTTTCAGGATTTCTCTCTATATAATGGATGTCAATGGTGCCTCAAGTTTGAACTTCCAAAATGTAGTTTAAACGCAGCTTTAAAGGGCTCTAAATAATCCCAGCCGAGGAATAAGGGTCTTATCTAGTCAAACGGTTATTTTCTAAACAAATCGACAATTTATATACTTTTTAACCTCAAATGTTTGTCTTGTCTCGTCTCTGCGATGCACATACGTAGTTTGTGTGTGATCCGGGGCAATACAGTTAGGGTATGTTGAAAAACTCCCATCTCATTTTCTTCCCCAACTTCAAAATACATCGCTGCAGAAGTACCGACCCAGTGTTTACAAAGTGAACAATAATAATAATAATCGATAATAATCGCTATAAATATCACATTCTGGACTTCATATCACAATATTCTTGTATCACAAGATTTTGATATGGTTGCATCCCTACTGCACGTTGTTATTCTTCTAGTCATTTCTCTATAGTGGAAAATGAACTGTAAGTCTCACCCATAGGCTTACTTCCACATTGAAGAAATAGGTGGATAACCGTAAATGTTTCCACAATTAAAAATACATAAATGGCTTCTTTGTAAAGAAACTTTAAGAAAAAAAAAGATCAGACTTTGCCCAGTCAACATGCCATCAGATTCACCATTGCAGAAAGAGGAATAGACAACGCACTCTGAATCTTGACCTATAAATGCCCCAGGCAACGTTTATTCCTCTAACCTTCTGCAGTCAGACATACTTTATGGGCAGCACCGGAGAACTTGGAAAAACAACCTGAAACAAATTCCCCCCAGTGTCACTTTCTCAGGTCATAAACTAGCATTGAATTCTACGGACCGCTTGTGTAGAAATAAATCTATCAAGTTCCTTTCTGCTTTTCACAATAGATCAAAGGCAGGCGGATTCATAAAAGACCTCGTCTCCCACTCAATACACCATATGAAGGAAAAAAACAGTAGCGACTTTATAGTTTTCATGCAGTAAGAGACGTTATAAAATAGTCAGGCTGCTTTGAGAGTGTTTTAAAAGACATTTGCTAAAAGAGTATGTCATAATTATTTTGCTCAATATACTGGGCTGAGGAAAAATGACAGTATGTGTGTGTGTCCTGGCTAATTGTATCTTGTCATGAAAATTTACGAAAATGTTTTAGACTGAGACAAAGCAACTCTTACCACAAAATTTCACAACACTACACACGCTCGTAGTTTTCAGTTTCTGCCGTCGTAATATACGAGGAAATCAACACATGAACATAATCTCTAGAACTGCTCTGATTTTACCTTTTTTTTTTTTTTTTTTAGAAAAACTACTGCCATAAAGGTCTTCAAAGCAACCCGTCAAAATAAAAGTTTGGTTTAACTTTAAGAAACTGTGACAGAAATATATTACTTAATGTACTACTAATAAAATAAAAATATTTTTAAGGAATATTTATCAAATAAATTGTTTACTAGTATTCACCACAAGAATGTAAATACACAACATGGTATTTATCTTTTTTATAAAATCAATTAATTAAAGATGCTTTTGATTATTACATTTTAATGAAACTATTAAAATGGAATCCAAAAAATTAATGGAAAACACAGAATTTGATATAAAAAAAGAATTTGAGAGGGGAAAACATTTCATAGGGCCTTGAAATGTAATTTTTGTTAAACTTTCAATATTTTGCTGTTAAATAGTGTATGTTTCATGATTTCAATTAATTATACATGCTTTTTGACTAATGTTTTTAATTTAACAATTAAAACAGAGTCTAGAACTATTTAAATAGGGAAAAAAGGAAAAAAGAACACAGAATCTAGAAAAATTTAAATGGAAAAAAATGTAATTTGGGAAAAAAAAAAAAAAAAAACGCTGTAGAAGCTGTGCAGCATGTCAACAACGTCTAAAACCTCCCATTAAAGAATAAACATTTGTCCAAAACACACACATACATATACTGGTTTGACAGCTTTCCTAACAGTCCAGTCTGCGCTTTGACCCTCAAGAAAGCCTCAGGTAGGACTAGACTTATTAAATTTCACAATCAGCTCCAAGGCCATAGGTTTGGATTTAATACTGGTAGACACATTTTAAAAATCAATCAAACTATAGCATTCGCCTACACACTGAAATTGCCAATCATTTGTTCTACTACCTTTCGTACTGTACACTAAACAGAAACATACAACAAGTTATCAAACTCCATTTGGATAGCAAAAATGCTCTTTAAAGTGTTTAAATGCAATTTGACTTCTTAACATAAGTTTTTAAAAATGTACAAGTCAACATCTAAATGCTCTAAACTGTAAACTGCGAGAAACGTAAGTGCTTGAGTGCATGTCTAGACACCGGTGGTTATGTGTTTTTCTTGTTTTGCTCACCTCTGACCAACTACCAGCGAACAATTACACCTGGGAAAGTATAAATGCAAGTTCAGCAAACTTCTAACTTTACACTGTGCTATCTTGTAGGATGAAGTGATATTTTCTTAGTATTGCTGCCTGTTATTTTGTGGAATATAGTCAGAGTAATATAAACTCAGAATGCCTTCAAAGTGCCTTTGATTTCAAAATGCCTTCTATTTTAAATATTCTCATTGCTATATCGTAATATGTTTGAAACAACTTTACAAATCAAATAAAACAAGTTTTAACAAAATAATTTAAGTGATTTTTTTTTTAACTATAAGCTTTACATTTCTGATTTCAAACACTCCAACTGCTAAAGCCTAAAAATTGCTGTTAAAATTATTTTTAAAAGGCTCTATAGCTCAAATAAGACAAATGTGAACAAAAGTAATTTAAGTGCTTTCACAAAACTAAGATTCACATTTCTAATTTTAAATACCCCAATTGCTAAATGTCTTAAACAGCTCAAATACACAAGTTTAAAAAAAAAAAACTGAAGTGCTTTTGTAAAACTATAAGCTTCAAATTTCTAATTTTTAATGTTATGACTGCTAAAGCTTACAAATTACTGTTAAAATGATTTTAAAAAACTCTAGCTCAAAGAAGACAAACGTGAACAAAATTTAAGTGCTTTCACAAAACTGTTTCACATTTGTAATTTAAAATACTACATTTGATAAATCTTAATGTTTTTAACAGCTTTACAACTCAAATAATACACGTTTTAACAAAATAATTTAAGTGATATTATAAAACCATAAGCTTCAAATTTCTAATTTTAAACACTCCAACCACTAAAAGCGTAAAAATACTGTTAAAATTACTTTAAAAAAGCTCTATATCTCAAATAAGACAAATTTGAACAAAATTTATTTAAGTGCTTTCACAAAAGTAAGATTCACTACATTTCTAATTTTAAATACCCCAATTGCTAAATGTTTTAAACAGCTTTACAGCTCAAATACACAAGTTTTAAGAAAAATAATAATTTAAATGCTTTTGTAAAACTATAAGCTTCAAATTTCAAATGCTTCAACTGCTAAAGCTTAAAAATTACTCTTAAATGATTCTTAAAAAAACTTTATAGCTCCAATTAGATAAATGTGAACAAAATTAATTTTAGTGCTTTCACAAAACTAAGCTTTATATTTCTAATTTTAAATACTTAATTTGCTAAAATGATTTTTAAAAGCTTTAAAGTTTAAAATAAAACGAATGTGAACAAAACAATCTACACAAGTGCTTCACATTTCTAATTTTAAATACTCCAATTGCTAAATCGTTAAAGGCAATAATTCTTAAAGGCAATAATTCTTAAATCTCTGGATTTAAGCATTCTTTGAAACATTCGGGATAATGTACACAAGTCAGCAAAATATATAACACGGCTAAAGTGGTTTTTGGATATTTTGATCAAAAAAAATCGTACATATTGTGGCTTTAAAGTTATTATTTAAAGAGATTTTTTACAAAACTTTAAAAACACAAATGCTTTCAGCTTTACTTTTCTATTTAAAATGCTTTACAAATTGCTCTTCCATTGTAAGCACTTCACCATGATCTCCATTTATCCTTTTTGAAGAGAAAAAGATGCTAAAAAAAACTAAGTTGCAGTCACGAATCTAAATGTCACCGACACTGAAATGTATTTAAAATGGCACAAAAAGATCATGTTCCTGAAAAAAGCAGCATGTGTTCTAGAAACAGAACACCACATGGGTTTCTTGAGCACCTCCATAATTATACCTGTAATACAGTAATATACCCTGTAATCAATCCTTGTGTTGATTCATTCTTTCTCTGTTTGCAAACAATAATATAATCTGCATGCTAAAAACATCAAGCACAGGTGTGACAGAGCCTCACCTGCGCAATGCATTTTAAAATGAAAAAGACTGTTGTTACCTCTGAGGCAACATAACATGCTTTTGGCTTGTAAACACTGGAAGTCTGATGCATCACATAACAGATGCCAAAAAGCTAGCGGGTCTGAATGCATGACGCCGTCCTGAGGGTGCTTTCACACTAAAGCTGAATCTGTTTGACACTAAATTTTGGTATGTTCAGCTGTTTGAAACGTGCTTTATGAACTCAAGTGCGTGAAAACTTTTGGAGGTGAACACAAAGACAGAACTACTTCAAAAACACTGAAAATGACATTTTCCCTCTTATTTAAAGTGATAAACAGCTGCTTAATAAACAGTTTCAAACATAGATGCAATGATATGAAAAGGGACCTGCTGAGATAAAGGTTTATGTCCACAGGTTTCATCCCGCTGAAAATCCAATGACATTTCACTTGCAAATGCATAAAGGCTGTTGCTGATATGAATATGCATGAGAGTACCACACACTGGAAATAAAACGAGGCACTTAAATATCAATAGCATTGGAGGTCTCTGGAAGTCTCGTTATAATTAGCTTTTAACGAAGACGCAAGTGTCTGCCGGCATTTGAGGCATAAAGGAACGGAGGATTCCTGAATAGAGTTGCATTCTCGCGCCGTAGACTTCATTACGCCAACTGCCGAGCATGAATGGGACTTATCGAAAAAGACGTTTTTTCCACATCCTTCATGAATAAAGAAAGATGTTTTGCTCCCTGAAACATAAAATCCTAATCAGCTTCAATATTTGGACCCCTTGTGACAGTAAAACAGAAGAAACCATTCATTTGCAAAGTAAACATGAAATAAGATGGACATAAAGTGGCCACATAATGTGCAGACTTGAGCATTTGCATTTGAATCATTTCCCAACGAGACAATTTGAAGAATAGTCCTGCTGATCTTTTCATACTGGTCATAGCAACTGCAGCTGACAATGTCAAAAATAAAATAAAAATCTATAAATATTCTACTAAAAAGGATATATATATATATATATAACATTAATAAATAAATATTCTACAAATAAATAATAGTCTAACATTACATTCCACTAAATAAATAAATATTACATTTAAATAAATAAATGTCTACACAACACATAATTTTATATTTCTTTAAGTTCACTAAATCAATAAATGCATAAATAATAGTCTAAACAAAGCATTGTTTTATAATCCATAAGGTCCACTAAATTAATAAATAAACACATACATAAATAAAAATAAAAATATAAAATAAAATAACTGAATAATACATAACTATTACATTTAAGTAAATAAATAAAAGGCTACACAAATTATTAATTTATATATAATAAAGTACACTAACTAACTAAATAAATAAAACATTTAAGTAAATAAATAAGTCTACACAAAACATCATTTTAGATTCCCTTAGGTCCATAAAATAAAAAATAAAAAAAATAAAATAGTCAACACAAAATCATTATTTTATATTTCCTTAAGTCCACTAAATAAATAAACACATACATATTACATTTAAGTAAATAAATAAGTCTATACAAAACACTATTTCATATTCCATTAAGTACACTAAATAAATTAAACTTTTAAGTAAATAAGTCTACACAAAACATAATTTTATATTCCCTTAGGTCCAATAAATAAATAAATAAATAGTCTACACAATAAATAATTTTATATTCCTCTAATTCCATAAAATAAAGTAGTATACACAAAAATCATTATTTTATATTCCCTTAGGTCCACTAAACAAATAAATAACTTAATATAAAGTGTTTTATCATCCTTTAAATTGAAAGAAAATGACCTTACTTCATCTCTCTCATCTCCAATGAAGAAGTTCAGAATAGAATTTATCAAGAGGTGAGAAACAATAGTTGGCCTTTCGCACTTCCTCTTATCGTCGCCGAATAAAAACTTCAGTATAATTTAATGAAAGTCCTCTTTGGCCTGTGCATTACCTGCTTGTATTCTGGCTGACACAATCTCGAAAAAATCACAATTTGCCTTCAAAACATCCTGATTGCCCTAGTAGAGCGGAGGAAATTCAATAGCAAATCTAATAGAGTCTTTTTTTAAGCCAGGCAACTTGAATGCACATTTATCAGCGCATGCAGTACAAAGTGTGTGTGTGTGTGTGTGTGTGTGTGTGTGTGTGTGTGTCTGTGTGTGTGTGGGTCAGGTTGTGCCTGCATTACAAGGACCAAACGTTCCCACAAGTATAGTAAAAGCTTGAGACACTAACAGCAAACAGAAAAAAGCTTCATAAACATACAAAATAAGATGTTAATTAAAATGTACAAAAAATAAAAAAAGGTTTCTGGAAGGGTTAATAGGAATTCCTCAATATTTTTGACATGGTAAGCCAATAAATAATTTAATGTTATAACCCAATAACTAATAAATGGACAGTAATACATTTCTGTTTTTAAAAAATACTAAATTCAAAATAAATGTAATACACAGGACTCAGGTGTATAAGGTTAAAATAAGTTAAATAAAGTTATGGGCCATTATAGAATAATAAATCTCCACAAAAAAAAGGAATAAAAAATAAAAACATTACTTTAAAACTACTTTTTTTTTATTACAAAAACATACATTTTATTATTAAAAATTAATAATACTAAATTCTAAATAAATGTAATACACAGAACTCTACTATTTGTCTGAACGAAATAAAATAAGTAAAAACACTGAATTATGGAAAAATGAATATCCACCAAAAAATAAATAAAAAAATAAATAAATATTTTAAAACAATTAAACAAATTAAAACAAACAGAAAAATTGCTAAATTGAAATGAAAACCGAAAAAAAAAAAAAAAAAAAGAAATCCATAGGTTTAGGCTCCTAAATAATTAATAGGGATTCCCCAAATATTTTTAATATGGTAAACCAATAATTAATTTTATGTTATGGCCCAATAACCAATAAATGGCCAGTAATACATTTCTATATATTTTTTTTTTAAATACTACATTTAAAACAAATATAATACACAAAACTCAGGTGTATAGATATACAATTTTACTCCTTGTCTGAATAAAATAAAATAAAATAAATTAAATAAATAAATAAATAAAAATAAACTAAATTTGAAATAAATGTAATAAACACAAACATGCAAATCAGGGTTATTATAGTTAAAATGAACAAACACTTATATTGATAAGCTATTGTATATTTTTAAGTATTATTTAGCACTCCCTGAGGTCTACAAATGACAGCAAATAAATAAATAATTTAATATAATAAATTAAAAAAAAAAAAAATCACACACAATTATGCTATGTACTTAATACTTTAAAGAGGGCACACTGTGTATTTTTAGCATTTTTGTTTAATTCCCTGAGGCCAGCAAATTAAATTAAACTAAATTAAACTATTATTCACTAAATTGAATAAATAAATACAATTTACATGTTCTACCTTTTTTTTGGCCCGTAGAATTAAACAGGCTGTTATTTGCTGATACGCCCTTCAGACATTAATGGACACGAGTGCATCAAACGCTTATTCATCATAAATCAATCATGATGACCTTTTGAGAAGAATAGATGTTGCTAACATGACCACCACCATCACATCTGTTCAACATATTTGTTTGACGCAGAAACATTCCCAGCGGTCTAACATTAGAGTTATGGCATTTTCAGCAGATGTAATCAGAAGTCCACCTCCTCTGATGTGCTTTACGACTGCGCAGTCGCACTAATAACACACATTCATCTATCGTATCTGAGCCCGGCGCACAGCACGTTCCCATCATCCACAGCTGAACAACGCGCTTTTTATTCCTGTAATGTGTTTTGGATTGCCAATGGGACTTTACTGCTTATGACGCTGTTCGCTGATGGACCATTTCACTTAGTGATTGATCCAGGTATTACGATCGGTGTGTGCATAGCATTGTGGGATGCGATGCGGCACTAATGCTTACGCAGTCATTACAGTTTAATGCTTCATAGGTCATTGGCTTGTCTCACTTGACCTGCTCGCCATGCACGAAAGGTCAAGTTATCACAGAGGCCAACTATAAACAGTTGAAAACACACACATCCATCTATGAATCAATAAGCAAATCGTTTAAACAAGGAAACATTGCTTGAATGTGATGTATTGAGGTGGTTGTGGAGCCTGTCAATGGTTTCATTCGTATTTAACCCTTTCATCTATAAAATACATCAGGAAATTGAAAAAAAATGGTAATGGAATAGTTCAGTCTGTAGAAAAAATAAATAATGAAATTACTGCCTGTCTAAATAAAATAAAATAAAACAAATAAAAAACAAATAAAATTGAAATATAAAATAAAAATAAAAAAACAATTTTTCTGCCTGTTTGAATAAAATAAAATCGAGATAAAATCTAAAATAATAATAATAATAATAATAATAATAATAATAATAAAACAACAACAACTGTACTGCCTCTCTCTCTCTCTCTCTCTCTCTCTCTATACATATATATATATTTTTTTAATATATAAAATTGAAAACAATTTTACTACTTGTCTGAATAAAAATATATATTTTACAATAAAATAAATTTAATAATAATAATTTATAAGAATAAAAAAAAAAATTTATAATAAAAATAAATTACAATAACAATAAAATGAAATAAAAATATATTTACTGTCTAAATAAAAACTAAAATAAAAATTTACAAATAATAAAATAAAGTACAATAAGAATTCTACTACCTTTCTAAATAACAAAAAATATAACAAATAAAAATACAATATAATAATAAATAAAATTATATGAAATGAAAACACAATTTAGCACCTGTCTTTATAAAATAAAAATACAAAATTCTAATAAAAAAAACAATATGATCAAAATAAATTAAAAATATATATTTAATTACACATTTTTTTAATTTCCTACCCGTCTTAATAAAAAAAATACAATTAAAATTTTAAAAAATATAAAAATATAAAATAATAATAATAATAATAATAATAATAATAATAAACATTAAATGAAAAATACAAATTTACTGTCTCAAAATAAAATAAACATTGCAATAAAATTAAATGAAAAATACAATTTAACTACCTGTCTGAATAATAAAAATAAAAAAAGTGAATTTAAAAAATAAAATAAAATGATACAAATATAAAATAGAAACTTATAAAAGAAAACACAATGAAATGAAAACAATTGTATCACCTGTATGAATAAAATAAAAATATTAAATAATAATGTAAATGAAATTATATTTAATGAAAAATGCAAATTTACTACCCGTCTCAACAAAATAAGATCAAATATGATAAAATAAGATTAAATAAATAAAATAAAATAGTAATACTTTACTACTAGCTTGAGGAAAAATATGTTCACTACCAATACATTTCACAAATAATAAAGAAACAGCAAATTAAAATTTAATTAAATTTAAATATCTTAAGTTAGTAAAGCTGTTAAGACTGAAATATTATTTTCTTGTGAGGCGTCTTTAAATCTCTATAACTATAATGCGCACCGCACATCAGAGGGTTAATCGTAAGCATGGTTTAAAAAAATGGCTGTAGTAAAGCAACACCCTCCGAACGATCAGCCGATAAAGGAAACACAGCAATCAGCCTCTAACGGTGAGTTTAAGTGACTGATAGAAGCCATGATGACAGACAAACAAGCACAAAACAATGAAACATTCTCTCTAGATGAAAAGAAACTGCTCTTGACATTTCATCAGGACGCCATGATTATATACGGAGCGAATCAGGCCGGTGGAGGCAGATGTAGGAGCGTGTAAATAAGGAAAATGAGACCCCAGTGATGGCTGAAATGGCTTTTTTGTGTGTGTGAGAGGTGTGTGTGTTACACCTGTCTCTATTCCCAGCGGTCAATCTCTGCTTGACTGCACTCAGGTCTGTAGAAATGTTGTGAGTTCACGAGGTTATAGAAAGCTATACGTGTCTTGTTAGCACTTGTCTGTTCATGTCAGCGTGAATGCGACTGAACTAGCCTGTGTGTGTGTAGTCGTGTGTGGAAAAGTGATTTAATAGTAATTGGTGTTAGGAAATGGGGATCTCACGAAACCACCTTTCAAGAGTGAAAACCAATACCTGCAAAATGCAAAATAAAAAAGCATCTACTCGACACCATAGCAAAAAAGAAAGTGTTGTTATCTACCTGTCTGGATAAAAATAATAATTATTATAATAATCATAATAATAAAATAAAATATATACAATTTTACTATCTGACTGGGTAAAATACAGTAAAAGTAAAGCAAACTAAAGTAAAGTAAAGTAAAATTAAATACAATAAATATAATTTTACTACCTGTCTGGATAAAATTAAATTAAATCATAATAATCTCATAATAAAAACAATAAAAAATAAAGATGTCTCTTAATTATGCATAACATCAGCGTTTAATGACATCGATAATGTTTAATTGTAAACGTTTCTTTATAATTATAATAATAATAAAATAATTACTGCCTGTCTAAATACAATAAAATACAATTTTTTTTTTAAATATAAAAAACCTAAATTTAATTTAATAATTTAATTTAATTAATACAATAAAAATAGTAACATTATAAAAATAAAATAAAGAAAATAATAAGATAAAATAATTTAATCCAGACAGGTAGTAAAGTTTAAATTAAATTAAATTAAAAATTAAATTAAATTAAATTTTATCTGGACAGGTAGTATAATGTAATTTAATTTTATTTTAATGAATGAATTAAAATAATGAATTAATTTTATTCAAATGTGTGTATATACACATTTTAATTATTATTTAAATAAAATAAAATTTGACTACCTTTCTGGATAAAATAAAGTGAAATAAAAATAAAACAAATACAATTTTACTACCTGTCTGGATAAGATTTTTTTTTTTAAACTTGTTTTTTTACTATCTGCCTGGATCTCCACAAAAAAAAAAAAAAAAAACAGATTTAATCAACATCTAACATTTTTAAGATGTATATAGGCAACATCTCTAAAATTGTTCATACAAAACCACTTTTGTTTTGTATGCTGCCAGTACGTTAATAATGCATGTCTTACTCTTTTCAAATGCACAAAAATGTGAGCTAAAAAACACATTACCATATGAATGATTAACAATATTAATATGATTATCATGTTGCACCCACACATCCACATTTCCAGCTCCTGTGCCACCACCTTTACAACTCAATTTCACAGAAAGAACATAATGACATGAAAAAGATAAAGATTAGAAATGTCATCAGAAATAAAGAATACAAGACAGCAAAGAGACAGCAAGACCAAGAGCTCACCAGGAAGATAAAGAAAAGAAAAAGCTTGTGTCACTGGCAGAATTTATTTTAGCAATTATCTCAGGCTTGAAGGGGGAGACAGTAAGTCTAATTGCCGAACGCAAATATAGCCGACATCCCTCGCCTTACTTTTGTCCTCTCCTGCTCTAATTTGTCAGGAGAGCTGACACAGCCTTGGTAAATAAAAGAATAAATAAACGGTGCATGAAAAGGGAGAGTTAAAAAGCTGGCTTCTCAAGGGCAGGTCAGAAGAGTCGCTTGACTCGACTTTCTCTAAAAGGAAGATTCTCAGACTCACAGTAAGTGCAACTTACTTGGCGGTCGACCTTTGCATATCAAAGCTGCAGAAACTACAGCTTGGTGCACACTGTACAATTTATACCATGATTTTGACATCTGAGAGCAATTTTGTGAATTGTAAAAACATGTATTTCAATGTTGAAGAGCAGACTAATGCTGCTGACAGGATTTTGATCAGAAAATACTGAGGTTATCATCCTAATAACACACAGTAATACACACTATACACCAGTTCATGAGAATTTTATTATAAATTTCTATAACAATCTATACAATATTAATTTATTATTCATAAATAAAATGTACTATAAAATAAACCCATTTTTTTAAATGTAATATTTATAAATTGACATTAAAAGTAACAAAATTCACAATGTAATATTTATTCAAATTTATAAATATAATTATATTAAATCAGTATTTATTAAAAAATAAATAAATCACCATAAAAAGCATTAAAATTGTAAAAATTGAATATTTATTTAAAATGTAAAAATATAGTTTACTATTATTTTTTTCCATAAAAGTATGAATAATTCACTACAAAAGTACTACTAAAAATAAACAAAATATATAATTGAATACATATATTTTTTTAAACGTTTACATTTATTTTTTGTACATTTTTTATTTTTTATTAGTTTTGTAGTGAATTAAAGATTTTGAAAAATTAAAGTATATTTATTATGTATAAATTATATATATATATATATAGTTTATTTTAATTTTGACATTTTATTTAAAATTGTGAATTGTTCGTTTTGAAAAAAAAGTATGCATTTAATAGTAAATTTTATATATTACATTTTTCAGAATTACTTTTGTAGTGAATTATTTATACACTTTGAAAAAGGTTTTTATTATTAAATCATATATATACACATACATATGAAATATTAAATTATTTAATATATTTACGTTTGGATATTTATACATTTTGAAAAAAGTATGTATTTAATAGTAAATTATATTCAATATATACAAGTTATATAATATAAATATATATTTTTATATTAATAATTATATTTTTCAATTTGCAAAATTATTTTAGTAGTGATATATGTATACACTTTCAAAAAAAATTGATAGCAAATTATATTTAATATATAGTTTTTTTTTATTTAGGATTTTTATTACATTTGTAGTGAATTATTTATACACATTGAAAAAATAATAATAATAAATTATATTTGTAAATTCAAATAAATAATCAAAATGCATAACTTCAGTTTCAAAAATCAGATTTAGTGCATTCAAGGTATAGTTTTCCCAGTTCATGCATTCTCTTGGAATGTGCAATTTTCAGTACCAGTAAGAAATAGCCTTACAATAAAGTACACAAAGTGAGACCTTTCAATGCATATGAGAAAGATGAAGCATTTTATATATACATTTATTGTCTAAATGGAGTGGACTGCCTGGCTATTGAGTTCCCAGACATACATACATACATATACATACACACACACACACACATATACATATACATACATATACATATACATATACATATATATATATATATATATATATATATACTAAGCCAAAGCCTTGACCTAATTACACTATAAATGTAGAATTTGTTTCAGGATTGACCAGGCTTTATCTCCGTTTGCGAAATTGGCACCGAGGGCCTCATTTAATCGAAAACACATACACCCACTTCAGAGGTCTACAGCTTTAATCAATCTCAGATGAATGCATTAATGTCAGCATATAGTGTACAGCAGCCCCAAACATAATGTGTGAATATTACTGCATTACATAAAATATAAAACCAGGTTGCATTTCATTGCACACAAAGAAGTTCAGAGTTAATGAGATGAACTTCACCTCCTGGGATACCAGTGTAAAAAAAATAGCCTGAAAAGTTATATTATTTCTGGAAAAACTCTAGAATCATTTGTTTGCTCTTGGTTTGTTATTTTGCATCTAATGCATTCATGCATTTTTAATTGTGGCTTTGGTGTCAAATACTTGTAGGCCACAAAACTTGAGCGCTGAGCACTATTATATCATTTCTATCTGAAATAATGTCATGATCAATCAAAATTCTTATTAATTGCTCAGAAGCTGACAAATGTGAATGTTGGAGAACGTGTTCAAGAACGTGTACAAAAGACTTTGCCTTGCCTAAAGCACATGTGGCTTGTATGTGGAGACTGAATTTGTGTAGTGTTTCTTGTAAGTGTTGACCTTGTGTGTTTGTCTTGAACTGCAACTCCCATGAGGCTTTGCAAACTCTAGTCCACCGGATCTCATTCTGTACACGACTGAACACAAAAGACACAGAGGCACATGAGGAGAATTGGGACTTGTTGTTGGGATCTATTCCTCACAGAGTATCTGGTCTAGGGATGTGCACGAGTACTCGATTAATCGATTACTCGAACCCATCAGCGACGATCGAGCATGAAAATGACGATTGATTGACTGTAAAAATTTGCGGGGCTTCAGTTGCCGTTGTTTTAAAATAACGGGAGAAGCGCATCCACTTCTTTATGATTGGCACGTAGTTGAAGCTCACATGCATTTTGTGTAGATAAATACAATTTGTAATGTAACATTTAAATATTTATGTATCTAGGCTATGTGATTAATTTTATAAACAATGCATCATGTAGAAAAAGCGCTTCAGCTTCACCTCATGCTGTTAATTCTTTTAAATGTTTACTGTATACTGTGACGCAACGGCCCCGCCCCTTGCTTAAACTCCACCCCCGATTAATCGAGTACTTGTTTCTCAAACCTGTGGATTACTCTAAATGAAATATGATCAGAAATGCCCATCCCTAATCTGGTCTACTTTCTTAGTCATTATAGTTGGTTCTGCACATCTAACATCTCACATTTTCCACTGTATCCTGTCTTCTTTGTTCCGGAACTTAGATGGGCAGCACTGTAAGGTATGATCTGGACATATAGCCTGCTCCAAAATAAAGGATGTTAAATTATTATCCAGATTTTAAGGCAGCACTGAAGGCATCCTCAAGAGAATGACGTAGTGCAATATGCACAATAAAAGATGCCAGATGAAACAAAAAAATTAAAATAAAATATTTATTAAGAATGTATAAATATAATTAAATTTATTAAAAGAATAAATATTATCTTGATATTTATTTTAATATTTACCTAACATATGAATTTTAAATTGAATTGATATTGATCTTTTTATAGTAAACTATACATTTGTAATTTATAATTTAATAAATGTAGTAATTTTAATAATTTAATATAAAACACATTTATTCTGAACCTAATATTTATTCGCCATTTCTCAAATATAATTTACTATAAACTTGTAGTTTAATAATGAGTAATCATTCAAAATGTAGAAATATAATTTTTCATTAAAAATAATTATTCAAAAAATAAATAATCAGCAAATATCCATATCCAAAATATTAATTAAAAATGATAAAACTATCAATATCAATTCAAAATGTAACTCAAAATTATAAACATAAATAAGATGTATAAATAATTCACGATAAAAGTTTATATTTTATTTATAAAATTTATATTTATTAAAAATGTATAAATTTAATTCAATATAGAAAGTAATCACTATTTATTCATTCAATCTATAATTCACCATAAAAGTGGCATGGCATCTAACCAAAATTTCAACATTGAAAAAATAATCCATCAATTATTATAATTTACTTTAAAATATAACTATTCATCATAAACAGTATCAATGTTAATTTCTAAATTTTATATTTATTCAAAATGCATATTCAATTCATTAATAGTATAGTATAAAGAATCACTATTTATTCAAAACGTACAAATATTTCACCATAAAAGCATAAATATTCATTCAAAATTTAATATTCATTCAAAATGTATAGTTATAATTAAAAACAGTATATAATCAAAATATATAAATGCAACAAAATATAAAATTCAGCATTTATTAGTATATTAGTAGCAGTAGTATTTTAAATGACTATTCTTTCAAATTATATAAATAATTCACCACAAAAAGTATCCATATTAATTCAAAATTTAATATTCATTCAAAATGAAGAAATATATTTTTTTATAAAAAACATTGTTCAAAATGTATAATCTACTGTAAAAGTATCAAAATGATAAAACTATTAATAACGTATAAATAATTCATCTTAAAGTCAATATTAATTGTAAATTTTATATTTACTCAAAATGTATAAATAATTCACCATAAAAAGCATCAACATTAATTAAAAATATAATATTTAGTCAATGTATAGATATAATTTACTATTCAAAACAGTATCTAATCAAAATATAACCTCAACATTTATAATATAAAAAAATAGCCATTCGAACTGTATAAACAATTCACTAAAGAAAAAATGTATAAATATAATTCACTATAAAAAGGATAATTCATTTTTTATTTATTTATTTAAAATGTATAAACATTTTACTATTAAAAAAAAGTATCAAAGATCCTATATTACATATTAGCCACTGATTACACTAATTAAATGGCCTATTTTACACAGTATTTGTGTGCAGTGTCATTTTATGTGCATTTAAATATAACTTCATCAGCAGAGTTACCTTTATCCAAATCAACAGTTTATTGAGAGTTGTTGCCTATGCAGAAGACCATTCCAAATTTATCACTTATGAGGTTTCATTTCACTTGGGAGGCTGCCTAGTACAGCAGCTGCATATGTAGACAGCAAAGCAGTTTGCTCGGTTATGAAACAATCTGTCTTGTTTTTTCTACTCGGTCACATTTGAAGTAGCATCAGAAGCCCAGATGGATCCTGTTATTACCGTCAACGCCACTGACACAGAGACAGCGAGTGACCTTTAACCTTCACACCAGGACAAGACTAATGTCCCGACATGTAATGTCCCAACACGGTCACCCATCTCCCCGTTCAACCTCAACCCTGTTCAGTTATTGCCATTCGATTACATAAGCAAAAATTTATGAAGCATATGCAGTCATAGTTTATGTATCACTTGCCCTACAGCTCGAGCCTGACTTTCTTTTGTCTTTGCTCGACAGATAATAAATAAATAAACAAATAAAAGAACGAATCTGCAAATGAAGGAATAATGCCACCATCTGCTGATGCCAATCTAAGATCCCATAAAGTTGATTTCTCCTTAC
This sequence comes from Garra rufa, assembly GCF_049309525.1. Lineage (NCBI taxonomy): Eukaryota > Metazoa > Chordata > Actinopteri > Cypriniformes > Cyprinidae > Garra > Garra rufa. Next base: position 33,408,218 of record NC_133382.1, read on the forward strand.
GCCTGTGCGAAGCAGACCTTTCAAAAGCCATCATGTCTTTGCTAAACAGCCGCCATATTTCACATAAATGCCTCAGTCACCTTCTTCTTGCCTTGTTTTGTGTAACATAAACAAGCAATGTATGTCTTTGTCTGTCTCTCCGTCCACTTCTTCCATACTTTATAGCGCTTTGTCCTTTGAAAAGTGGTTCAAAGACAGCAAGCCGTAATCCACAATCTGTTACGTTTCTGCGGGAACAGGCTGGCATTTTTGGTGTTTTTGTAGGTGATTGAGTCTCAAGCAGTTGGTGACATTTACTGTCTGTGATCTGACAGAATTACAAGCATAATCCAAGTAATTATTCAATCACTAGCTGCGCTATTTTTTGATGCAAATGTGGGCGACTGATTATGTATACACAAAGAAGATATATACGTGCATGCTCAAAATATCAAGCCAAAAGGTTTTTACTTATTGTACTACAGTATTTAAAAGTACTGTTTTAAGCTTCCTCAGAGGAACTGGTGAAATAAAGACAAAAAGTATTTACATTAAAGTAAGTAATGCATAAACTTTGTATATCAATCTGAACCCACATTATGTAAGGGTATGACATATCTTTAACCAAAACTTATATTCAGTAACAATCTGAATTAAAACTCTTTCAAAGACAAAGGACAAGCACAGCGGTGGCCAATAATTTTGATTTGATTTGACTGGCATGTTAGCTCAGCACAATGTACAAAACCATAAATAAACCCTGATGAAAGAAATAATCTAAGCCATAATTATGTGAAACATGAACTTTAGTTGTTAGAGTAAAAGGTGTGAGGTTCTGTCCAAGTCCAATTACTTGTTTCCAATTTTTGTTAACATGCTACAATTTAGTGCCGACAAATGAGATCAAACAAAAATTAACTTAACATTAATTAACAGAATATTAGTCATAATAAACTCAGACTCAAAGCAATATGCAGAGATGAAGTTTGAGACGCTCCACACATGTAAGTGATAACTGTTTGTGTGGAGCAGCATTTACTGGAAATGAGGCCACTCTGAGACGCACATACATAACCTACACAAGCGTAAATAATTAGGTAATAATTTATTATTTGAATTATTTTTTTGATTTGAAGCATTAGTGAATTCAAAATAGCATTCATTCCGATTTTTATTAGTCATCCTATTGTCTATGAGGGCTGTCATCATTCACTCCATAGCCTAATCATTTTTTAAGTTAATAAAAATAGACTTAAGTAAACAATAGCCTTTAAAATTACTTAAAATACATATATAGTAATAACAAGTAATTATATAGTTTAATTGAACAAAACTGTGAAAAATACATAATGTATTATAAAACAATAGAGCTAACATACATTACGCTTTATAACAAATGGCTGCAGAGGGGCGCCAACGGCCTGACGATTGTTTTTACACTTTACTGCATGATCTAATCCTTGTTTAAAAAACATGATCCATTTTCTTGCATTGGATTAGGTTTATAAAAGATTTATCTTTCAAATCTGATGAAATGGCACATATTGCACATTACAATAAACTCAGACTCAAAGCAATATGCAGATATGAAATTTGAGACGCTCCACACATGTAAATGATAACTGTTTGTGTGGAGCAGCATTTACTGGAAATGATGCCACTCTGAGACGCACGTACATAACCTACACAAGCGTAAATAATTAGGTAATAATTTATTATTTGAATTATTTTTTTGATTTGAAGCATTAGTGAATTCAAAATAGCATTATGATTCATTCCGATTCTTAAATGAGTTTAATATATCATGTAATAATACTTTTCATGCATTCTCCTCCAAGGAATGCACAACTTACAGCATTTTGATGGCTACTTGACATGGGCAAAAGTCAATCAATGATTTTTTAATAATAGAGTGCTCGAATTGAATTAAAGAATGGTGACAGCCTATCATCACATTGTCAGTGTTTTGTGTAGCAGCGGGCTGTTTGTGAGAATGTTAGGTTCCTAGCAAAAGAACATTGAATTAATTTGTCCATAATACCATTTTAGTGCCTAACATTGGCTGAGTTATAGCCTTTGCGATCACATTACTACGCCAAGCATGTCTAATTCAGTCTTGTACCAAACTGACTAATCTAAATCTGTTCTCAGACGGACATATTGTACTTCTAGTGCACATTCAGTTCATAGATGTCATTATGCAGTATTTGTCTTTCCTTTCAAACACACACAGAGTGTGAGGTCCTTAATGTGCCTCATATTGTAGACTCTGATGAAAAATTTCCCAGTGATAAAAAACGATATGCCCTCTATCCCCATTCAATCATGTATTTTAAGAAATTTAAAGAGTTGTTCAATATTATTATTTGATTTTGTAATTGCGCATGTGTTTCCACAGACAGCTCTCAATCTCATGTTTTCCTTCCTACCTTCAAGGCCTGGCGATTCTTTGCTAATTCATGAAATCGATGCAGGACGAGATAAATAATTCAGCAGCCAGCCACACACTGAGTGATCGCAGTGGGTTTGTTTGCATGAAAAGGTGGTGTGCTATACCGTTTGTCTAACTCTGTTGGAGTCACACCTTGTGACAGATACAAACACACACACAGCCTATACTATCAAAAAACACACTAAGACCCCTGCCGGTCACACCAAGACCCTTGTTGTGATCAAAATACCTATAAACCAATGTACACATGAGGAAAAAAAAACAAAAGCACAAGGAGAATCCTGATCCGTCAGCTGTCCAGCAGACACATAGGTGGCTTGGCCGTAACCTAGATTTAAAGAACCTGCAACTGTCTAAGGTGGAAACGAATGGGCAGACATCTCGGCCAAAATAAATGAAGAGGCATCCTCTGAAGACCTAGAATGACAGCCCACTCCATCCTTACACAGGTAGAATAAAGCTACTCACCTCTGGATTCAGTCTCCTTGACCTGTTCACAAATCTCAGGCTTAGCTGCGAGAGTTTCTCAACCCGCTGATCAATGGGATCCCCTCTCCAGCCTGCAAAACATAAAGAGCAAGAACTCTTAGGCTTTAAAACCTACCTTTCACTCTTAAAAATTAAGGTTTCAGGAAAAGGATTTCACTTTGATGCGATAGAACCATTTTAATCTAAAGAACCTTTTGTGCAATGGAAATTAGTCATTAGAATACCTTTATTTTGGTGTAAAGAGCCATAATGTGGTTTAAAAAGATCGAAAAGGGCATTTGAATGCACAACACATCTTGAAAACATTCAGTAATGCATGGAAAAATGCACATGTCACCTGTTTTTCAATAATTCTTTTTAAAATTATAACCTGATGCACTTGATTACTTGTGACAAGCTCAATTTGCATCTCATTATAATCGTGGCACAGACATCTGGCAGAACTACTCATTAGGAATCCAGTGAATCCTCTGGCCTATTATTATTATTATTGTTGTTGTTGTTGTTCTTGCTCACTTTGAACAGCTATAACTTTCTATGCGTTATGTAAAAACGCTCCAGACACTGCATGCAAGAGGCATTTGTGGATAATTGTATTTTTTGTGATTATGGGATGGTTAGGGCGTATGGCTGTCTAGCAACTCAGTTAAATTTATGATATTTGAAATGTTAGCCTGTGTTAAATTTCACATGAGAGTCCCTCTCCTCATAATAAATAAAATTTCCCTCAATGACCCATAAGTTCTGCTATAAAATATTTAGTTTAACAGTAAAAAGGTAAAACCATTAAAAATCTTCTCATAAACTTTTTTAGCTTTCCATGCTATTGTTTGTTTATGACATCTTTAAAGATGGTCTGTTTACGTTTGCAAAATATAAATAGATTTGAGAGTTCCCTCAGATCTGGAAAATAAAATGTAAGACCGTCTATCTAGAATTTAAATATCAATAAACTAGAGCTGCAAAACGATTAGTCGTGATTAATCGATCGATTAATCGATATTTTTGCTAGTATACAATTGCGTTCAAAAGTTCGGGGTCTCTTATTTTTATCATTTACCATTTGATCAGAAATACAAAAAAAAAAAAAAACTATAATATTGTGAAATATTATTGCAATTAAAATACCAGTTTTCTATTTTAATGTACTTTAAAATATTTATTCCTGTGATGCAAAGCTGAATTTTCAGTATCATTACTGCAATCTTTAGTGTCACATGATCCTTCAGAAATCATTATAATATGCTGATTTATTATCAGTGTTGAAAACAGTTGTGATGCATCATATTTTTTGGAACCTGTGATAATTTTTTTCAGGATTTAAAAAAATAAAAAACAGCATTTATTCAAAATAGAACTCTTTTCTAACAATATAAGTCTTCACTATCACTTTGTATTAATTTAGCACATCCTTGCTAAATAAAAGTTAATTTCTTTAAAAAAAAAATAATAATGTTTTTTTTTTTTTTTTACATTTCCAACATTGATAATAAATCAGCATATTAAAATGATTTCTGAAGGATCATGTGACACTGAAGACTAGAGTAATGATGCTGAAAATTCAGCTTTGCATCAAGGAATTAATTATATTTTAAAGTACATTAAAATAGAAAACCGGTATTATAAATTGCAATAATATTTCACAAGGTTACTGTTTTTTCTGTATTTTGTATCAAATAAATGCAACCTTGATGAGCATAAGAGACTTTAAAAAACAAACATTTGAACGATAGATATACATGTGTGTAGTAATATATACTGAAGACATCAATTTGTAATGTGAGAAAGATTGAAACGGACTCGAAACTGTAGCAGAAAGCATTTCCACTCAGAAATTGCAAATAAAAAAATAATAATAATAAAACAAGTAATGCAATCTTTGTTTTATTTACTTCAAAAAAATTTTTGTATATTTATTATTATATGCATGAGTCACTTTTTCAGTTATGTAGAACAGATTTCACATACATTTGTTACTTGCAGCCATTCTTGCTACGCAAAGTTCAGTCAAGAAAGTCAATCAATTCACAATGCACAAACAATAGGAATCTTTGAATTTTCATTAGTTTTATGAACAATAAGCAATGCTTGCCGCACACATTCATACAGACTTGGAAGTCATGAAGTGGCCCGTAACCACTACTCCTACAGACTCACAATGGCATGAACGATTTTCTTGAAAAGTCCCATTATAGTGAGTATGGCTAGAAATGGAGACCTATCCAATGACACATTTCAGTGTGAAAAAATAGCCTTCTGTTCATTGATTTGACTCTCACGCATGATGTAAGCTTGTGTTCCTGGAATATGTTTTGGAGGCCGTCGCCCACATGTCTGCTCATGGATAAAACTAACAGTTTTAAGAAGAATTCGCAGCACTCGTGTGTAATTAGAAGCGTGGAGAGCTTGACTACACATCATGTCCTAACAGTACAGAATAATGATGCTGAATTTATAATAAAAAAGAAAAAAAAAAGTGTCTGGGTGTTGAAAATGCCTCCTTTAAAGAAAACACACCGGAAAAAAGGGCATGAAAAATAGGGGCGTCCTGTGGTTGAAAAGCTGTCAGTGTAAAATGATTGCACTGAAAGGTTTTATCATCACACCTTCAAATGGCTGGCAGACATACGGTATCTGACAAAAGTGAGTACACCCCTCACATTTCAGCAACCATTTTAGTATATATATAGTATCTATCAATTCTATTGAAATGAAACTTGGACTTTAGAGTAATCAATGTGCAGTTTGTATAGCAGTATAGATTTACTGTCCTCTGAAAATAACTCAACCTTCATGCCATTACTGTCAAAATAGCTAGCAACAAAAGTGAGTACACACCTAAGTTCATCATGTTTATGTTTTTGTCTGCTTGACAGGACCATACAACATTGTGTATCTTGTATTAGAGCAATTAAAATCTCTCATACTGACCACTGGATGTTCAACATTGCACCTCATAGCAAAGAACTCTCTAAGAATTTGAGAATTAGAATTGTTGCTCTCCATAAAGATGGCCAAGGCTATTAGAGGTTCAGTAACACCTTGAAACCGAGTTACACTACAGTGGTCAGGGTCATATAGAGGTTTTTCCAGATGGGTTCCATTTGGAACAGGTCTTGCAAGCGTCGATCAACGAAGTTGAGCACTCATTCTGTGCGTCAGGTGCAGAACCTGGCTTCAAAAAATATATGCATGAGTGCTGCCAGCATTGCTTTAAAGGTTGCAGAAGTAGAAGGTCAGCTTGTCATTTCTGAGACCATACGCCGCAAACTGCAACAAGTCAGTTTGCATAGGTGTCGTCTCAGAAGGAAGCCTCTTCTGAAGCTGGCTCACAAGAAAGCCTGCAAACATTTTGCTGAAGACAACCTGTCCAAGAGCATGAATTACTGAAACCATGTCCTGTGGTCTCATTAAACTAAGACAAACTTGTTTGGCTCAGATGGTGTTTAGCATGTGTGGCCATGCCCTGGTGAGGAGTACCAAGTCAATTGTGTCTTGCCTACAGTCAAGCATGGCGGTGGTGGCATCATGGTCTGAGGCTGCATGAGTGCTACTGGTACTGGGGAGCTATATTGCTATACAAGCTGCACATTAAAGGTGCCATAGAATGGAAAACTGAATTTACCTTGGCATAGTTAAATAATAACAGTTCAGTACATGGACATGACATACCATGAGTCTCAAACGCCGTTTCCTCCTTCTTATATAAATCTAGTATTTGCAAAAGACCACCGAAAAATAGGTCAATTCCAACATAACACCAACTGTTACAAAACTTTCCCCGGGATCGTTAATAGTTACGCCTCCAACATTTGCATCGCCCAATCACCAGTAACGTCAGTACATCAGTACAGAGCATTTCATTCTAGGGGCAATACCTAGGGATGTAAATGGACCTGTAAAACCCAGTTTGGTCAACCTCTGCCTATGGAAAGAGAAAAAAAAGTTTCCAAAAGCATCCCCCCTCTGGTTTTTTCACAAATCGCACCCTGTATATGTATATGCATATGTATGGCATATTTATTTTATTTTTCCGCAAAAAGCTTGTTGCTAAACTCTAAATTGTGATTCTAAGAAAGAGCCTCCTGAGAGTTAAATGTTTATTATGGTGCACATGTGTGTTTTGCACATAATAATTTTTTATTTTAAGATTTAACTCCTTTTTCCACAGGAAAACGAAGGTTCATTTACAAATTGTGCCAACTCTAAAAGAGTGAAATGTTGTGTTGTACACATAATTACTGCCAAAAGACAGTTTAAGATAGTAAGCAACACTTACTCTATGTAAGCTGAGTCCAAGTTGTCTCTGAGAGTCTCGAGAGTGTTAAATACTGAAATTTGCCTCAACCTGCAATAAAACTGGTCAATTCATGATACTTTCTCATTTCCTACTTTTTATACTAAAAATACAATGTCAATGTTTGTACATGAGACAACAATATTGAAGAATTTATGGATTTGACGCTGTGATCGGTAATATCGGGATCGGCAGATACTGCTTTTGGTGATCGGCCCCCAAAATCCAGATCGGTGCATCTCTAGAGAAGATATACTAAAATGTAATTCAGGACACCTGCTTCAATATTAAGGTGTAAATATCAGATATTAAGTGCAAGTTTAATAAATAAATAAATAAACTCACTAAATAAAATTCTGCTTGTAAGACACTAATCTCAACATTATACTGCCAAAATAATTAAATACTGTTATATACAAAAGTAACTGCACACAGTAGTTTTGTAATGACATGAGGGAGAGTTATCGATAAAGTGAACTATCCTTTTAGCTTTCTATTACTTTGCTAATTGGCTTATAGATGCCTACTAACACCTGCTCTCTTTAGCTCTGTACTGGAGCTGCAGTCAGGTAAAGGATCCGTTCGGAAAGCTGGCAGTGGACATTAGTCAGCACTGACAGATGGGAAACGCGTGATTTATGTTAGCGACTGGGAGAAGGCAGGAAAGCGGCTACGATGTGACTGAGATTTCAAAGAGCGGGCATTAATCTGCTTCCCGCTGCCGTGTGGGCCATGGAACAAGTTCAAGGTGGAAGGGAAAAAAAAAAAAAAAAAGAAGAAGGTAGTAGGAATTTGCAGAATGACAGGCAAGATGAGGAGGAAAGAAGGATGGATGGAGACACTGGGAGATGGGACTCAACTAACCTCATGTTTCACAATTATGAACTTTTGAAGGCATTAAAGCAGCAGTTCACCCAGAATTACAAAAAACGACATGGCGAAATGTGAATAAAAAAATAAATTCAGAATTGCATGATATAATCTCACAATTCTGAGAAATAAAATCACAATACTGCAAGTCAGAATTGCAAGTTTATATCACGCAATTATGACTTTTTCCTCAGAAATTGCAAGTTTATATCTCACAATTCTGAGAAATTAAGTCTGAATTATAAAGTCAGAGTGTAAAGTTAGAATTGTAAGTTTGCATCTCACAATTCTGAGAACACACTCAAGTCTTTCCCCTCAAAATGGATTTTATAACTAAAAATTACAGGTTTATCCCAATTCTGAGAAGTATAAACTCGCAATTCTGACTTTTTTCCTCAGAATTACGTGATAAAGTATTAATTATGAGTTATAAAGTCAGAAATGCTCACAATTCTAACTTTTTTCTCAGAATCTCAGAATTGTGAGATATAAACTTACAATTCTATGACCATAGAATTTAGAAGGGAATTTTCTTCCCTTCGCAATCACAAATTTATATCTGACAATTCTAAAAAAATAAATAAATAAATAAGCATAACTCCCAATTCTGATTTTCTTCTCAGAATTGTGTGATATGATCACGAGTTATAAAGTCAGATTTGTGGGATATTAAGTCAGAATTGTGAGATATAAAATTACAATTCTAATAACATATCTTTTTCCCCCCTCAAATTGGACTTTATAACTTGCAATTGTCAATTTATATTTCACAATTCTGAGAAATGAATAAACTTGCAATTCTAACTTTTTTCTCAAATTGCATGATATAAACATGCAATTGCAAATTAAAAAGTCAGAATTGCGAGCTCACAATTCTGGCTTTTTTTCTCAGAATTGCAAGATATAAACTCACAACTGCAAGTTATAAAGAACTGCATATAAACTCAATTCTGAGGGGGAAAAAAAAGTCAGAATTGTGAGATTAAAAGTAGTCGCAAGAACCTTTTTTGTGTGTTTTATTCAGTGGCGGAAACAGGCTTTTATACACACAGTAGGTCAGTAGCTCATCAAGTTCACGAATTTGACTTCCAGGAAAAGTGAAAACTGATAAAATGCATTCATTGATTCATTGCAATGTAAGCCGCGTCTGCCAGAAGCATAAATGTTCTTGAACTGGGTGAAAATAAGATAACTGAAACTACAGAGGTCTTTTATAGTTAATATACTGAATACAACATTTTCAGATTTTAGGAAATGATGGCCTTGTACATCTGTCCATTTTACTGTATATGAACAACAGATTGATAATACCAATGTTTTCTTTGTCATTTTTTTTTTTTTTTTTTTTTTTTTTTTGTCATTGGCTTTTGATGATTTTTCTGGTTTGTATTGTATTTTTGCTGATTCAAGCTGTCATCAGTTTTGGATTCTGTAAAAAACACAATATTAATATTCAATAATTAGCATTTCAATTTATAGTAAATTGCACCAACTCCAGTTTGGATCCAGCCTTCGGAAAATGTTCAAACTAAGCCAAACAATTGCTAAGACTTAAGAAGATGCCAGCTTTGGTTCGACATACAAAACTGTCAAATATTTTTCTTATATAAAAAAAAATATTCTTATATTGCAATCATCGTAAAGCTGCTCTCAAACAATATGTATACAAATAAACTTGACTTTAATTTAATTTAGTTACATTTACATATTGTATTTAACAGATATTTTGAATCCAAAAGGCACACATATGGTCATTGTATGAATTCCCTGGGAATCAAACCAATGACCTTGGATGATTGCTAGACCATGCTACATAATTTACTTGATTTATTTATTCAATTTAATTTTTTTTTAGTGTAAATAAGGAAAGGTGAACATCATAAGACTTCAGAGAGAACTCTGTTAACGAGCAGTAATTTTCTTTAATTGACTGGTTTGCTTAATCGCCACAGCTTCCCCCACGATGAAAGCCAGGTAAGGCCTTTGATGTGTTTTTTCCCACTTTCATGGCCTGATGAGCTCATTAGAGTCACAGATGTCACTCGGAGATCTGCTAAGGAACCTTTTCCACCTCCTTTACTTCCTCTCATTTCCCAATATTAGCCCTGTTCGTCTCTCTTGAAGAAATTTATACTAATAAGTCATCACACTCATCAAATTAGCCTTAAACAAGCTATAAGCCTTTCAATCCATACATTTTAGTGAAGTAATCGTTTCAATTAGTGCATACTGGAGACCCATACACGTGTATTGGGGAAAGTTTAAAGAAATTAGTTTGAAATATCTTAAACTATATAGAAAATGGCAAGGCAAAGGTCATGGGTTTGATATCTAGGTTGGGGAAAAAAAAGCTAAATTGGATTAAAGCATCAGCCAAACAAATAAATATAAATGACATTTCAAATGACAAATACATGAAAAAAATAGATATAGATCTAAACACTTGCATTATTTATGTCTTGACTGCTTGTGCATTGATTTACAACCTAAGACAACGTTTTAAACCATGAGTAATTGAGCAGAGCAAACCTGGCCAAGAGCTAGAAACACAAACTCAGTCCAGCATCAAAAGACATGGGAAACATTTACTTACAGAAATTCATATTTCTGCTCTGACCCATATTGACAAGAACCAAAAAAAATATTCTCTTAGTTTTTCTCTCAGATTGATATAATAAATATCCTCAGGCCTAAAAATAAAAATGTATATAATAAATCAATAAGCCAAAACGCCATGCAATTACTTTACAACATGTAAATCCCTTAACTGTGGTAAATAAATAAATAAGTAAATAAAAACACTGTTACTCTATTAGTCAAAAGTTTTTAAACCGTAAGATTTTTTTATGTTTTTAAAAAAAGGGCTCTTCTGCTCACCAAGCCTGTATTTATTTACAGCAAAAAGTACAATTTAAAAACAATTTTCAAAGCTGAAAGTCACATTATCCTTTAGAAATCTTCATTAAATCATATTCTGATTTGCTGCTCAAAAAACATGTATTATGTTGAAAACAGCTGAGGAGATTTTTCAAGTTTCTTTTATTAATAGAACGTTCAGAATAACAACATTTATCTGAAACAGAAATCTTTTATAACATTATAAATGTATTTATCATCACTTTTGATCAATTTTAAGCATCCTTGGTAAATAAAAGCATTCATTTCTTTTAAAAAAAGCTATACTGACTCCAAGCTTTTGAATGGTATAGTGTGTATAATGATACTTAAGCTTTTTATTTCAGATAAATGCTGATCTTTGGATCTTTCTATCCATCAAAGAAGCCTGAAACAATACGTACTCGACTGTTTTAAATATCGATGATAATAATAATAAATGTTTCTTGAACAGCAGACTGGAGTAATGATGCTGAAAATTCAGCTTTGAAATCATATGAATAAATTACATTTTAAAATATATTCAAATAGAAAACAGTTATTTTAAATAGTAAAAATATTTCAAAACCATTACAAATCTTTTGAAAAATCAAAAGTAATCAAAGTAAATCAAAAGATTCTTGGAGAACATTTTACACAAAAAAAATACTATTTCTGTATCTCTATATATTTTTTTCTTTTAACTTCTGTGTAGTTATGTGAAATTTACTAGCAATTTTTAAAAGTAAGAATTCCTTCTTACATCATTTTTTTAGCCTTGAGGCCTTATGCTTTTAGAAATGGTTTTATTCATCACAATTAATATTTTTCAAAATATTTTCAAATGAGTATGTAGTACAAGAAAATACTATTCAGTCTTTGTTCTTCAAAAATGCACATTTAATTCCCTGTTACTTAATTTTTTTTTTTTTCATTCAGATACTAGCAATATCTGAATGAAAAAAGTTTATACATTTTTTTTCGGTAAAGAAATTTAGCTGATTAAAGAAAAATTTAGCTTAAAGAAAAAAAGAAGAAATTTAGCGGTAAAGAAATTTAGCTTATTACTGTTTACAGTTTTCCATATATTTAGTGGTTTATTATTGTTATGCAATGCAAACATTTCATGCATCAGAATGCAGCTAATCAATCAGGAATTACAGAAACGATCCACTTTACACAAATGCACTTCTAACCATGCTTGAGCTGCACAATCTGCATTAAAACTGAAGCACATTGCCCTGATCTCTCACACATCACAGAGGTTTCAGAGGGAGTGTTACCTTGTCACTTCCCCTTAAGTCACTTCTCCCCTCTCCCCCAAAACGTCTGGAAACACCTAAGTGAGACGTTAAAGTTTGCGGTTTGTTATGCCGCCAAACCTTGAGGCCAGTATTGACATGTCGTTGCTTGACATTGATGGATGTAGGTGTCGCCGGGACTGACAAGCAGGTCTAAATTACATTACATTAGCTTGCTTCCCTCCAGCCTCGCAAGGCTAACGCTGCCCATCAGAGCTATGTGTGGGCAACCTGGGAGAGAACGGGAGAGAGGGGGAGCGACAACGCCTGTTTCAAACCAATTACGGCACAATGGCAGAGCAGAACTGCTGGATTATGGTAATAATGGACACACAGAAATGCTGGCAGTTGTGCTCGTGAAGGTGTGATGACCATAAAGAACCACAGCCTGTGCTCTGGATTATCATAATCCATGCACCTTCTGCCAAGCACATGATGCTCAGGAAGTGCCAATCAAGACTAGGGATGCACCGAAGGTACGGCAACTGAAATAATTTGGCTGAAAAAAGACAAAACATAAGCATAAAGGCGGAATAAATTAACTGAAGAATGACGTGACAATCAAATAGAGGCGCGCAACTAATGCAGCAAACATGTCGGCAGTGTAGAAGCATTTAAAACTAATTACTTATTAACTGAAGAAAGAAAGACACGAACATCTCGGATGACAAGGGGGTGAGTAAATTATCTGTAAATATTTGTTTTGGAAGTGAACTCCTTTATTTTTTTATTTATTTTGAAAAGCAAGACAAAACTGTAAAAAGCACATTTTGGCTACTTAATTTATGCAATGGTGAAAAAAAATGGCAAAATACATGAGGGAAAAAGCACGAAAAAGTCATGTTTGGCAACAGTGTTTAATTTAGTTTGGCTTCAGCCAAGAATTTTTATTTCGGTGCATCCCCAATCAAGTCCACTGAAGCACAAATCACAGATGCAAGTATACATTGTGGGGTTTTTTTTAGGAATAGTTCACCCAAAAAGTAAAATTTGCTTTAATGTACTCACCCTCAGGTCTAGGGCTGCAACGATTAATAGAACGATGTTGTGAGGCGCATTTAGTCAATGAAGCCGGTACTTTGATTAGTAGTAAATCCCCATCATGTGCGTTCAGCTGGAGCGGCAATTCGAATTCGATTTTCAGCGCGATTTGGCGTGGCTTGTCAGTGATTTACGGCGGGGTGTTTGAATTGCCGCTCTAGCTGAACGCACGTGATGGGGATTTACTACTAATCAAAGTACCGGCTTCGTTGACTAAACGCGCCTCACAACATCTTCGATTAATCGTTGCAGCCCTACTCAGGTCATTCATTATGTAGATGATGTTGTTTCTTCATCAGATTTGGAGAAATTCAGTATTACATCACTAATGGATGCAGTGATGGCCATAAGAAAATCACTGTAACGTTAGCTCAAGAAATCACAGATGGCAGTATATGAGCCCCTTGAGAACAGACAATTATGATAGGGCAGAATAAAATGAACCAAACTACCAACAAAACGCCACCTGTTACATAAAAACCGATTAACTTAACTGCAAAACCGAAACACCCTTTCTGTCTTTATTTGCCTGTAATTCCTTCAAAGAAAAGAGACTAATATGTCCAGTGTGCAAACATGCGTACAAATACTATAAATTTACAGCTACACCAGCCAGCAAACGTCAATTTGTGTCAAACTGGTTTACAAGCACACCTGCCTTTCATAGCAAAGCTGAAACATAATATCCCAATCCATCCAGTCACTCAACGCGCCATATTGTAAACAATTAGCTTGTGCAATATGGCGCCCATCACAAAACTTCATTAAGTCCGCTTTGAACACTTTAGCTCGAAATTGTTATATGATACTTATGAAACATGAAGTATCAACGACCCACAGTCTGATATAAATGACTTCTTGCATAAACACAGACATGATCCGGAGTGCTTGAGAAGTTCACGATTCTATTTCAAACACACAATTCACTGAAATTCAAGCTTTGGCTGTCCAGTTATGCCATATGAAAAGTTACCAAAGTAAAACTGACCTTTTATACTTGAGATTAACGATGAAATCATTTCCTTCGTTTGGTCAATCCAAAGAGGAAGGCCTTAAGGTGAGGTGGAGTCAGGTGTTTGGTTTTCTTCGCATGCTAGTTAGCTGTTTTGGCGCGTTTGCCCCTGCTGGCAGCTGTGGTAACTACACTATCATTATGTTGGCTTTCGAATGTGTTTCAGATTAATTTAATTTCTAAACATATAGGCTAGTAAGGCTACATATATAATTACATGCTATTCGCTGCTGTTTTCAAAGCACAATGCAAAAACGTGACATTTAATTTATTGACGCTCTTCACTAAATGTTTTTTTTTTTTATTATTATTAGCTCAAATTCGAATTTTACAGTAGCCAGGGGGTAAACAAAAGAGAAAAAGGATACACAATTATAAATAAACTGAAAGAGAAAAGTAAATAAAGCAAATAAATACATTCAAAATAATTATATAAAAACATGAAAATGTTTACATACATTAATACACTTGACAGCTTTCTTGTTCAACAGATTGTAAATAGATTTTAGGTATTGCTTTACTTCTGATTTCAGAATGAGAAACATAATCGGGAGCGCGTCCATGATGGACCTTTCGCATTACGTACTTGCCGGCAACCCGCCAAAATAAAAGCTTGCTAATTTAGGTTTGAAAATGATGAAAATTCACGTAAAAAAAGTAAATACTATCGTTTTATTTTTAAGTTTACTTTAATATAATTGTATGTTTAATTCCCCTTTTTTAGTTTAAAACATAATACTACTTCCACACTTTATTATTTTGTTTATTATTTTATTTAAAAAAATAAATAAATAAAGTTCAATGATATTATTATCACTATTATTTTTTTTTAATATATATATAATTAATTTAATATTTTTTTTACATCAACATAGATGTTTGTTTGTTAAACTGTTAAATCCATCAATTAAACCGCTTACTACCATTTATCCTTTGTAAGATCCAAGTTATTTATTTTATTGTTATTTTATTACATACCTGTATTTTATTTTATTTTACATTATTTAATATAATTTATTTATTTTAGTTATTTATTAATTGTGCTGCTTGACTTTAACTTTGTTGTTTTATGGATGATTGCATGTTTTGTTTATTTATTTTTTATTTTTTTATTCATTCATTTATCCATCCATCCATTCATCCTTCAAACCACTTACTACCACTTATCCTTTGTAGGATTTATTTTCTTTTTATTTTACATTATTTTATTTCTTTATTTTTCACTGTGATGTTTAATTTTAACTTTGTTGTTTTATGAATTATAATTAATTTATGGATTACAAAAATATAATTTATCATTTTTCATTCATTCGTCCATCCGTCCATCCATCCATCCTTCAAACCACTTACTACCACTTATCCAAGTTATTTATTTTTCTTTTCTTTTCTATTTAATTTTATCATTATTATTATTATTATTGTTTACATTATTGAATTTTATTTATTTTTACATTGATTTAAATTTTATTTTATGGATTATAATTATTCATTCATTCATCTTTTAAATTTTCATTTATTTTTCTTTTCTTTCTTTTTTTCATTATTTTAAATTATTTAATTATTTTTATTTTACTTTTTATTTCATTTTTATTTTAGATTATTTTATTTTTATTGTGTTTATTTCTTTTTATTTTATTTACTTTTTATTGTGTGTGTTTTTTTTTACTTTAACTCTGTTGTTTTATGGATGATTGCATGTCTTATTCATTTATGTATTCATTAATTTATTCATCCATCCATCCATCCATCCTTCAAACCACTTACTACCACTTTATTTATTTTATTATTATTTCTTCTTCTTCTTCTTCTTCTTCTTATTATTATTATTATTATTATTATTATTATTTTAACTGTGAACAGTAGAAAAATGACAGGACATCTAAACAAGAAAGGGAAATTACACAAGCTATTCATTCTTTATTCATCTATGTTTATTCAAACCTGTGTTGCCCACCTGTCCATCATAGCTCAATGTGCTGAAGCATATGTGCGAACCACTAGTCCACAGTTCCACCACCGCTGATCACTTTTAAATCTTACTGTATAAGCATTTTTATGCTCAGAGTCTGAAAACTAATCTGTTCTTCACTCCGCCCGTGATTCACTTTGGGTATCAGGAGGTTTGCAGTTCAAACAGACTGATTGAATTTGCTCTGTGATTGTTCATGCTTAAATGTCTGTAAGATGGCTTTCCATTAACAAATGGGAAAACCCATCCATTTTCCTCCAAACACCCATTTTTCTCTTCGCATCCCACTTTCACCTTCTCCCTTTGTTCGTTTAAATAGTGGTATTACCATCAGGAATCAGCTGAGGTGATTAATAACTCTATAACTCAAATTCAACATGCATGAAATGACACGCTGACCTTGGCTTCACCCGCAGACTGGAAAATGACTGCAAAGTGTCTGCTAATTGAAAGTTGGAGAACGGCTGAAAGATAGACAGACAAACACACGTTGCAAACCTCCTCGTGAATGAAGCCGTCAGCTTGCCAGCGCTGACAACACTCACAGTGCTGAGCGGCTCTTATGTTGGCGGAGGCTGAACGCGCCAAACTGAACACGAGAAAAAGGGAGAAATGTACACACACGCAGTCTGTATAAACTGAGAAGATACTTGTTTAATTATGGGCCACTGCACCATTTATTTGCCACACAAAAGATTCACAGTCGACCCTCAGATTGCTGCGGGTGCAGACGGAGTGTGATACGTTGCAATGATTAAGGGGCAGAAAAACACAGTAGGTTCATTGATTTTTATGCAGCTCTATTATATACAGCTCCAGACATGCCTGCACTGCTTTTCACAGACAGACTGCTACTGTTGAATCTCAGAATGAGCTCAAAAGGTTCTAAAATGGGAAACAGGCCACAGATTGGTCAGACGTGACTATGCAGCATTATCACCATCAGAAATCTTTCATTTAATATTATTTACAGTAAATACTTAAATACAGTAGAAGTACAAAAGGAAATGCATTACATTTTAAGCAATGTATATATAAATATTATTAATCTTGATTTTCAACAAATATGTCATATAGTGTATTCATTTTATGTATTTATTTATTACATTTTCATTTTATATTTTATGAGTCCTGTTTTCTTTTTTTAATGCTTACAGTCATTTTTAGAAGGATTTTTTTAATGGTTAATTAAGTTAACATAATATCCAATTATATGACCATTTTACTACAGTAATATGGCATATTCCTATTTGACATGAAAAATGTTAGCTAGATAGAATGCAAATATATAATAAAAAATGGCTTATGAAAAATCAGTTTACAGTAACATGGTCATTCCAAGGATCCGACAATAAGTAAATAAATAAATAAATAAATAAATGGCTGAACAAATAAATAAATAAATAAATGGTTGAATGAATGAATAAATAAATAAATAAATGAATATTAGTTGACCAAGATTTATTCATGATAGAAAACATATACACAAATATAAACAAATAAATAAATAAATGTTTTGTTGGCCAAGACTTTATTCATGATATAATACAAACACATAAATAAATAAATGGCTGAACAAACAAATAAATAAATAAATAAATGGTTGAATGAATGAATAACTTGGATGAAAATGGGTGAAAACAAAAACGAGAAAACCAATTATACGTAGGTACACGGACCAAAATGGATAAAATAAAATGGATGAATGAATAAATTAATTAATTAATGAATATTAGTTGGCCAAGACTTTATTCATGGTAGAAAAACAAATACACAAATAAATAAATAAATAAATAACTGTTGGCCAAGACTTTATTCATGATAGAATACAAATAAATAAATAAATAAATGTTTTGTTGGCCAAGACTTTATTCATGATATAATACAAACAAACACATAAAATAAATAAATAGATAGATCATGAGACATACTACTATTAAAACGTTTATTTGATCAAACAATTCTGTAAAAACAGTAATATTGTAAAATATTTAAAATAACAATTTAAAACAATTTAAAATAATTTAAAATATCTTCTATTTGAATATATTTTAAAGTGTAATTTATTTCTGTAATGACAAAGCAGATTTTTCTCTAATATGCTGCTTTAGTACTTAAGAAGCATATATTATTAATATTAATGTTAAAATCACTGTTGTTTAATATTTTTATGGAAAGTATCATTTTTTTTCCAGGATTCTATAGAAATAGAAAGTTTTTTTTAATCATTTGAAATAGATATTTTCTAGCATTATAATTGTTCATAATTATAATTAATTAATGTATTAATGTAATGTAATTAATGTAATGTAAAATAAAAGTATTAATTTCTTTCATACAATACCCAAATATAATAGATAGATAGATAGATAGATAGATAGATAGATAGATAGATAGATAGATAGATAGATAGATAGATAGATAGATAGATAGATAGATAGATAGATAGATAGATAGATACAATTTAAAATAACAGTCTTCTATTTGAATATATTTTGTAATGTAATTTATTCCTGTAATGACAAAGCTGAATTTTTCGCTAATATGCAGCTTTAATTAAATAATAATTAAGTAATAATAAATAATATTAATGTTAAAGTAATTGTTCATAATTATAATTAATTTATTGCTTCCTTGCAGTATAAAAGTATTCATTATACACCCTATTCATTATACAAAAATTATACACCCCAAACTTCAAATGTTTATTATTGCATTATGTATTTTATTTCACTTACATTTTTTCTCTGTCTCATTTCAGTGGTTTCACCACTGTCTCTGTCTGTGACCTACTGTACGATTTCAGAAATTTTCACCTGCCTTGAAATCCTGAGCAGCGGTGAAACTTGGACTAAGAATTATTGCCATATTTCTCTCTACCTCTCCTCTCCTTGTCACTCTCTTGTTACTTGCAGGAGAGTAATTGTTGGCATGTTAATATTTTAGGCTGACATTGACACAACGGGGCACGGCTGAGAGCGGGACAGCGACTATCAAAAGATTTCAGTACACAAAGACATCAGTCATCCGGTGCGATTCATCACCCGCTTCAGACCATGGAAAGTTTTTATTCACACAAACAGATCTTCTGTGCAGTTTATCTGCTCATGGCCTGTCAGCAACTCAATATCCTTTTGTCTCGGACAGACATTACAGTGAGGTCAAACTTATACGTATACTATTATTCACAAGTTTGAGGTCAGTAAAATGTTTTCGAAAGAAGCCAGGAAGCCTTCTATGCTTACCAAGGCTGCATTTATTTGATTAAACATACATTAAAAAAAAGTAATATTGTGAAATATTATTGTAATTTAAAATAACCATTTTTTATTTGAATATATTTTAAAATGTAATTTATTTCTGTGATGCAAAGCTGAATTTTCAGCATCATTACTCTAGGATTCACTGTCATAGACAATGACATTTAATTGATTCTATGCATGTCTTAAAAAGTTATTTGTATTCATGACTCTATGTCCTGCCTCAAACAGTTCAAGCGATGTACTCCTTTCCCTTTTTTCTCTGCTTTACAAAGGAAAACCCCACAGAGTTATTATTTAAATTACATGTTTTGCTGTGAGATAGAGCTAAAGATCTACTATGGGATTCCTGGGTTTCCTTCAACATATGAATAAACATATGATAATGTAAATTATGCACACTTAGTCACAGTGAAGAACAAAAAGATAAAGGGAGATGGAGAAAGAGAGAACAAAAGCAATGCAAAAGCAGCAGATGGAGCAAAGCACTTAAAGTAACAGTCCTGAAGAGCCGATGTAATAACCATTTTTAACCAAGGAAAGTTTCAAAACCTAGAGGACTTCCTTCGTAGATCACATTTCAAGACATGTATCGTGTATTTTTAAATTGTAAAATGTTTTCTCAAAAGGTAACAATTATGCAACCAATATCATTTAATCTAAAAGGCAACATAATTATGCAACCTTTTGGCTGAATTTTAGGGTGGCTAATCCCAGAATGCACTGAAAAAACATCATCCAAATTAGCATATGATGCAAGAGAGATGTCAGTTATAAATACATTATGAAGATGTGTTACTTTAGTATCATTAAAAAATATAAAATTTGTAATATATATATATATATATATATATATATATATATATATATTACAATATATATTATTATTATAATCGCCCTGATTTGGTGAGAAAACCGAAAAGTTTTTTTTGTTATTTATTTAAAATTACAAAAGTTTTCTATTTTTTTTTTCAAACTTTTATTCATCAAAGAATCATGAAAAAATAATAACGAAGAAATGTTTCTTAATTTTTCTTTAATTAATACTTTTAGAATATTAATAATTTTATTAAACATTCTACATAGTATAATATTATATTTTGAATTAGTTTTTATTGTTATATTTTAATTACAAATTTAGTTAAAGCTTTAGTAATTTAGGGTGTTTTTGTTTTTAGTTATTTATTTAAAATTACAAAAGTTTTCTATTTAAAAAAAATATTTTGAACTTCTATTCGGAATCCTGAGAAATAAAACAAACAAACAAAAGTTTTAATATCATGAAGCAGCAAATTGGCTTTTAAAAATCTGAAAACCAGTATGAAAACAATATTTGCATTATTATTCAAAGGTTGGAGTAAGATTTCATTTTTAATTAAATTAATTAATAACATTAAATACAAATTTATAAAAATGTATACTTTTATTCAGCAAATAATCAAATAATATATAATCAATACTTGAT
The DNA here is from genome assembly GCF_049309525.1 of Garra rufa. Classification (NCBI taxonomy): domain Eukaryota; kingdom Metazoa; phylum Chordata; class Actinopteri; order Cypriniformes; family Cyprinidae; genus Garra; species Garra rufa. The sequence continues at coordinate 33,429,227 of NC_133382.1, forward strand.
AAAAATGCTAGTAATGACATTTATAAAGTTGCAAAATATGTCTATTTTAAATAATTGTTCTTTTGAAGCTTCTATTCTTTAAAGAATCCTAAAAAATAAAAGATAATAAAAATAACACTAAGAAGAAATGTTTCTTGAACAGCAATTCAGCATATTATAATACTTTTTGAAGAATCAAGTGACACTGAAGACTAGAGTAATGATGCTGAAAATTCAGCTTTGCATCACAGAAATAAATTACATTTTAAACTGGATTTTTGATTAAATAATTGTAGCCTTGGTGATCATAGCATTAAACAATGAACATGGTGGTTTTGAAAGACAAGTGTTTTATTACTATTTTGCTATATAATAATATAGCACTTTTTTATGTTTTTCATTCACACTGTTAAGTGTCTGTTATTAGAGTATTGCCTCGTTAGCTTAACAGCACGCTAATGCCAAACACTATCAATTATGTGTTGAGTCTCTTGCAAGTAAGAAGTGCTATTGGAACGATTCACAGAGTTGCTGCCTACGTAGAGCGTTCCAAATCATTCGCTTGGTTTTTCACTACAGTTAGGATGCTGTTTTAGAAAGCAAGACAGCTCGCTAGGCTTTGGAACAGAAGAAGTGAGGTCAACAACAGCTGTGATTTTCCTCTTTTCAGCCTATTTTTTCTGCCTGGAGGACACAGCGTGAACTCGCAGACTAGCTCATCCCTGCTGAATATGTAACACTGGCAACAACAAATTAAAATTACTGGCAAGAAAAAAGCAGCTCGCAGAAGAGGTTGGAGAGAGTTGTTGGAGAGCAGCAAGTGAGCAGCAGTGTGATAGAGCCAACAACTGTAAACATCTCACTACAGATGCTGATCTGCGTTACCTGCTTGAAGTATTTTTGTGAGAGCTGTGTCAATTCCATCTGTGTGCACACAGACAGGGTTCAGACTGTTGCTGTGTGTTTTTACAACATATTTTCTTCTGCCACCAGTTGTTACAGTACAGTGATATTGCATTGTAGAAATATCAGATGCAAAAAGTTAATAAAAGCACTGATGTTGAACTTTAAAACTTTGGAAAAGTTGGTGCAGTGTTATCATACTGTTGTAGCTTTGGTTGGGCCACCCTTAGCAGCAACAACTGCAATCAAGCATTTGCGATAACTTGCAATGAGTCTGTTACAGCGCTGTGCAGGAATTTTGGCCGACTCATCTTAGCAGAATTGTTGTAATTCAGCACTGGAGGGTTTCGAGCATGACCCGCCCTTTTAAGGTCATTCCACAGCATCTCAATAGGATTCAGGTCAGAACTTTGACTAGGCCACTCCAAAGTCTTCATTTTGTTTTTCTTCAGCCATTCAGAGGTGGATTTGCTGGTGTGTTTTGGATCATTGTCCTGCTGCAGAACCCAAGTTCGCTTCAGCTTGAGGTCACGAACAGATGGCCGGACATTGTCCTTCAGGATTTTTTGGTAGAGAGCAGAATTCATGGTTCCATTTATCACAGCAAGTCTTCCAGGTCCAGAAGCAGCAAAACAGCCCCAAACATCACATTACCACCACCATATTTTACTGTTGGTATGATGTTCTTTTTCTGAAATGCTGTGTTACTTTTATGCCAGATGTAATGGGACACACACCTTCCGAAAAGTTCAACTTTTGTCTCGTCAGTCCAAAGAGTATTTTCCCAAAATGTGTTCTGGCAAAACTGAGACGAGCCTTTATGTTCTCTTTGCTCAGCAGCGGTTTTCGTCATGAAACTCTGCCATGCAGACCATTTTTGCCCAGTTTCTTTCTTATGGTGGAGTCATAAACACTAACCTTAACTGAGACAAGAGAGGCCTGCAGTTCTTTAGATGTTGTTGTGGGGTCTTTTGTAGGGATGCACCAATCCGGATCGGCCAATCTTGCTTGCGCGTTTTGTCAGTAAAGCCGGTTCTGTAATCAGCGGTAAATGCCATCAGGTGCGTGATTTCACGTTGAGCCGTATATACTACACACAGCCGTTGTTTACCGACGAGCTGCGCACATTCACACTGATAATGAACATGGATTTGCGCATCTTGTCTGTGAACAGCGGCTGTGTGTAGTATATACGGCTCAACGTGAAATCATGCACCTGATGGCATTTACCGCTGATTACAGAACCGGCTTTATTGACAAAACGCGCAAGCGGATCGGCCGATCCGGATCGGTGCATCCCTAGTCTTTTGTGACCTCTTGGATGAGTTGTCGCTGCACTCTTGGGGTAATTTTGGTCGGCCGGCCACTCCTGGGAAGGTTCACCACTGTTCCATGTTTTCGCCATTTGTGGATAATGGCTCTCATTGTGGTTGACTGCACTGTAAAAAGTTTTCACCAGATTCAACTTAAAAACCTAAGCTTAGCAGCTACCTCAAATTTTTTAAGTTAAATCAGCTTAAAACTACAAGTTATTTAAACTTATTACAATAAAAATGAGTTGATTTAACTTGTGAGTTGAAATGACTTAAGTTGATTTAACTTAAAATTTTAAGGCAGCTGCTAAGCTTAAGTTTTTAAGTTGAAACTGGTGAAAACTTTTTACAGTGTGGAGTCACAAAGCTTTAGAAATGGCTTTATAATCTTTTCCAGACTGATAGATCTCAGTTACTTTCTTTCTAATTTGTTCCTCAATTTCTTTGGATCTCTCTCTCTCTCTCTCTCTCTCTCTCTCTCTCTCTCTCTATATATATATATATATATATATACACACACACACAAAAAATTGTTGACCCCTTCCTGATTTTTTTGCATGTTTGTCACACTTTTTACTATATATATATATATATATATATATATATATTTCAAATAAAGTTTTTATTTTAAATTTTATATCATTTATTTAATAGTTTTTATTCATTTTAATTTCAGTTTTAGTATGTTAGTGTGTTTAGTCATTTTATTTTATTATTTTTTATTAATATTTTGTATTTGTATTTTAATTTTAGTCAAAGTTTGAGTAATTTATGTTTTTCATTAGAAAAATATTTGTAATTTTAATTTAATTAAATTTTGGGGGTTATTTTATGTTTTTTATTAATATTTTTAATTAGGTTTTATTTTTAGATTTTGTATTTTAATATTAGTTACAGTTTTTGTAATTTAGAATGTTTATTTATTTAGATTTTATAGTATTTATTGCCTTTTTTAGTTTTTGTTTCTTTTATGTCTTTATAGCTTTTACAATTTTTTTGTTATTTAAGTGCATCAAGGTAAACTAAATGTAAATGAGAGATGTTAAACAATAACTTTAGGTTATTTTATTTCAATGAATGCTTATTTTATTTGAAGCAATGAAACGATTTGTAATGAAAATATTTTTTTCCAAAAAGAGAACATTAATCACTCCAATGATGACTTTAAACAACTTTTACCCCAAAATGCTATCAAACACCCTGCATCGAGCTAAAACATCTGCCATTTCAAAATTTGTCATCATAACTCCCTATATGCTTTGATACAAGAAAAATACTAATTATTGATATGCATCAAGACTAAGCATGCATAGCATCATCTTACTTAATAAGCACCAAACTTGACATTGTAAGTTCTTGCTATTTAACATTTTAAGTTGATTAAACAAAATGGCCAAAAATGTCCTTTGTTTATGTAACATTAACCTTTTTCTACATTCAATAGTTCAGTCAGCTTTTAAAAAAAGAGCTTATGTGACAGAACAAAAGCTGTGATTTTAACAGTGTCAGAGCGGGGCGCCGCTGTCGTCACAAACTTTCGTCAACTAAGTTAACCGTATCCACAGCAACCCGCTTTCCAAAGAGTGTCAGAGGTCTTTAAGGGCTCCGCAAATGGATTCGTAGGAGGCACAGAGGTAAGACCGTCTACCCACCTGTTGTTTGAACCACTACAGAGATGGAAAAACACAGAAAAAGAGGTTTCTTAGGTCAGAGGAATGACACTGGTGCTCCTCCCTCCCCGTGGAGATCAAGATTGCGCTGTTAGTGACAGACAGGTTTTACAGCCAAGTGTGAAAAATCAATGCCATTGAATCCTCACAACAGGTGTATACCGAGCCCCCACAGATTCAGTGAGGAGAAACACAATTACCTCTCAGTAATGGCAGACCAAAGAGAGATAACGCCGGCCCGCATGGCCCCGAGGAGGTGGAACCGTCACAGGTGCACATATTGGGGTCTAAACCTAAAAGTGCTCGTCTGATTCCCAGAAAACAGCCCTGATGACCGTTCAAAGCAAAGCTATCGTTACGTAAATCCATAACCTCCACAGATATGTGCCTCGGATAAGTCAGGAGAGCCCTGGAGGTGCGGACAGAATGTGTTGATGGTATACTAAGGTTGTGGCCTATAAGTGGTTTTTCTCCAGGGCACAGAGTATACATTGGAATAGTGTACCGCTTCATTCCAGATAAACTGTACACATCTAAAACATCACAAACAAGCTAAATATAAAGTGGGAAGGTTTTAAAATGGATATTAATAAGAAATATTACATTAAAGAATTCTTAATAAATAAATAAATAAATGTAAGTATACATTGGAGTCCAAAAGAAAACATTGAAACTATTATTTATTTATTTATTTATTTATTTATTTATTTTTTAAATAAAAAAAAATATTCACATCGAAAACAGTTATTTTAAACTGTAATAATATTTCACAATATTACTCTTTTTACTGTATTTTTGATCAAATAAATTGAGCTTTGGTGAGCATAAAAGACTTTTTACATAAATGAATAAATAAATAGTTGAGTCCAAGACACAACTATTTATTTATTTATTAGTTCTGGAAATTAACTTTTTTTTTATTACATTGTAATCATATTTCACAATATTACTCTTTTAACTGTATTTTGATCAAATAAATTAAGCTTTGGTAAGCATAAGAGACTGCTTAAAAATAAATAAATAAATAAATAAATAAATAAATAAATAAACAAATGTTACTATATACTGGAGTTCAATAGACATCGTTGTTTACCGTATTTTTGATCAAATAAATAAAGATTTGGTGAGGATAAAAGACTCTAAATAAATAAATGTGAGTATACATTGAAATCCAAAAGATAGCATTTATTTATTTATTTTCAAATAAAGTTTGGTGAGGATGAGACTTCTTAAAAATAATAAATAAATAAATAAATAAAATGTATTTATTGATTTATTTGTATAGACCTGGAAATAAACAGTTATTTTAACTTGTAATAATATTTTACAACATTACTGTTTTTACTGTATTTTTGATCAAATAAATGAATAAATAAATGAAGCTTTGACATTAGAGACTTCTTTAAATTAATAAATAAACTGAACAACATTAAAACTATTTATTTATCTAGAAATCAAATGTTTTTAATTAAATAAAAAAATATTCACATGGAAAACTTAAATTAAATAAATAAAACTTAAATTAAATAATTTTAATTTAAAATCATTTCACAATATTGCTGTTGTTACTGTATTTTGTTTTACTCTTTTTGTTTTACTGTATTGTTGTTTTTACTGTATGTGCGCATAAAAGACTTCTTAAAATAAACAAAAAATAAATAATTAAATAAATATTGGAGTCCAAGAGACAACATTGAAACAATGTATTTATTTATTAGATCTGGAAATTAACTAATTTTTTTATTATTATTAAATTGTAAAAATATTTCACAATATTACAGTTTTAACTGTATTTTTGATCAAATAAATGAAGCTTTGGCGAGCATGAGATTTCTAAATAAATAAATGTTAGTGTCAGTATTGTGTCCTATTTTCTCATGTTTTCCTAGTGTTTTTTCCCCCTGTGTTTCTAGTGTAATTGTTTCCCCCCTTTGGTTCATGTTCATTTGGTTCAGTCTTGCCCATATTTACTACTTCCCCTCGTTTGCTTGTTTGTAGCCACTCCCCTGTCTAAGTGTATATATAGTCTTCTGTCTCTCTTTGTTGTGAAGTTTTGACATGTTTGTCTACTCTGTGCCTTTTTGTTTGTTTGTTTATAATAAATTGGTGTTTTGTTTATATTCCCGTTTCCTTGTGTTTTCCCTGGATCCTCGTCTCTCCAGCACGTGTGACAGTTAGCATACACTGAAGTCCAAACGACAACATTGAAACTATGTATTTACTTACTTATGTTCTTACTTACTGGAAATAAACTATTTATTTTATTAAATAAAAAAATAACAACATTTTATTAGTTATTTTAACTAATAGTAATAGTAATAATATTTCACAATATTACAGATTTAACTGTATTTTGATCAAATAAATGAAGCTTTGGTGACTTACACTAGACTTATAATACACGTTAGTATACATTGAAATCCAAAAGACAACATTAAAACTATTTATTTATTTTCTTTCTGGAAATGAACTATATATATATATATATATATATATATATATATATATATATATATATATATATATGAGTAAGCATAAGAGATTTCATAAATAAATACATTTGCATTAAAGCAAAACCAATGCAAATGCTGAAACTCACAATTGTTCTACATTTTATAACAAAGACAAAAGTAAAGCATGAACAATTTTATTAGTGATCTTAAGACATTTGAACTCCTGATAGTATGTGTATATATATTTTCTTCTCTTTCCATTTAAATCAACTTCAACGTTTATTAGATTCTGCAACCTGGGATCAAACACAAGACCTTTGCGTCAGTAGAAATCTTCACCATTGGGCTGCTATTGGCTTCATGCAAATCCTCCTCGTCTTTGGGAGTTTGTTAATTAGATCTGCGAACGCTGACATCAGTGCCAGAGACACACAGAGGAACATATGACTGCAATAAAGACTTCATGAGCCTGCCATTGAATCTACAACATGAATGTCACTACATTACAGAGGAGATTATGAGCTTATCGGAATTTTGTAAATCAAAACTCTAACTACTCAACTAATTATCTACAGCAAAACAGTGAGTTACCACAAATACAATGAAGCTGTTTTCTTCACCTCTAGTAAATGTATCACACTTCCTTCTAATTTATTTCTATAGCATGCAGATAAACACGTTTATTTGTGAATATTTCTGCGCAGAGTGTTTTGACTTGTGCATCATGTCCAGTCTCCTGTGGATGTAACCCACACAGAATGACACTCTGATTGTGAAAAGAGACGGAAAATGACATCTGCGTTCCTCCACAGCCAATACTGAGCTTCAAAACTGTAATTTTTTAGGGGATTCAGTTACTATGGCACTTCAAAAACACCCAGGTCACGCACATTGCAATATAAACAGATTCATATTTTATCTGTATAGTTTGTAACCTCTAACATGTCACAAAATGCCAACTCAATCTGTTTTTAAAACTGCTGCAAGTTTGCCGCTTTTTTAACTTTAGCTTTAAAACAGGCATTGAAATGCCTGCCAATGCATGCCAATTAATAACTATTTTATGTTTTAGTAAACAGGTAGCTAACTCCTGCAATCTCTTTTATATATGTTCATACAATCTGCTTAATTAATTAATTTGTGTGAAAATGAACTAAATTTGAATGCTTTTATAGTGTTCTGTATTATTAAGTGGGTAGGCGTACTGTAGGTGCTCAGAAATGTCTATGAAAAATATTTTTATAGATGATTTTATAAAATTAAATGTATAGTCAATACACTACCAGTCAAAAGTTTTTGAACATTAAAATTTTTGTGTTTTTAAAGAAGTCTCTTCTGCTCATCAAGCCTGCATTTATTTGATACAAAGTACAGCAAAAACAATAAATGTTTACATATTTTTACTATTTAAACTGTTTCCTATTTAAATACATTTTTATATATAATGTAATTTCCTCCTGTGATCAAAGCTAAATTTTCAGCATCATTTCTCCAGTCTTCAGTGTCACATGATCCTTCAGAAATCATTCTAATATTCTGATTGGTTGCTCAAAAAACATTTACACTGCAAAAAAAGGTTTATCTTTCTTAGTATTTTTGTCTAGTTTTTAGTCAAAATATCTAATCATTCTTAAATTAAGATGACGAGATATTTAGTCTTGTTTCTAGAGAAAATAAAACTGAATTAAGTGCAGTTTGCTTAAAATAAGTAAAATGATCTGCCAGTGGGGTAAGTAAAATACTCTTGTTTTAAGAATATTTTACTTACCCTACTGGCAGATCATTTTACTTGTTTCCAGGCAAAAAAAAAAAAAAAAAATTAAGAGCATTTTTCTTAAAACAAGACTAAATATGTCATTTTGCTTATCTAGTAAATTCATCTTAATTTAGGAATTTTTAAACATTTTGACTACAAACAAGACAAAAATACTGAGTAAGATAAGCCTTTCTTTTTGCAGTGTATTATTATGTTGAAAACTGCTATAAGCATAATTTTCTCAGGTTTCCAGAGGAACAGCATTTATCTAAAATAGAATCGTTTTGTAACATTATGAATTTCTTTATGATCACTTTTGATCATTTTAAAGCATTCTTGACAAATAAAAGTACGCATTTCTATCATTTCTTTGCTCAAAAAAACTTCTCCACTTCACAACTGTTGCTGGTGTTGTTCAAAACAAACTTCCCCCCCCTCTTTCATATGCCTTCTTGATTTTGTATAGTTACACCAGAAGAACCACACTAAACTTTAGCATAATAAAAATAGTGACATCAAGGTTTCTTGTTAAAAGTGATGCTAAAGGCTCTTCTTTGAAACTCTTACGTACTTCCATATGTGCTCTTTCAGAAAGGTATATTTGCATAGAATGTTATACGTTCTTTCCACATGATTCCCGTCAATGTTGCCTTGAAGTCTTTCATTGTTAATGCCATGCTGCACACAGTATATGCTAAAAAAAAGGGATGCAAGCTGAGCAACATTTATTCACTTTTTTTTGTGCAACCAAGCAGATGCGGCGAGTATAAACCAGGCTTTAGCATGTGTACAACGACACACAAAGAATGCCTTGTGATTGAGAAGGAGTCGTTACTTTTATCACAATCTCATGTGAAATCTTTACCTGGATAGTTCACGGACGGTTGGAGGACAGAATATCAGCATACTTCAACTTTATGTGAACGTAATGTTCTTGTGGACATTTCTGTCGTAAGCAATAAACTACATCTGCTCCCGTGTGCAATGATTATTACTTTGACATGTTTTACATGAGCACAGATGTATGTTGTGCATCTCATCTTACATTCACCTCTCTCTGTTCTATCTAATGATAGCATTTTATGTCCCGACAAATAGACGACAGCTGGAACGTTATGGCCTCTTCCTTCACTCCTCCAACGTGGAAGGCCGAAAAAAAATGGATGGAATCAAAGCTTTCAGTCCTGCGGAAATATCTGGGTCATGCAGTGCATTTTCATATCCCTATCATATGTGATATATTGGACTGAAATATATTGGAATAAAACTCACACTTTGAAGATGGAAAGCATATTCATTAATGTTTTGGTGAACAGGGAATGTGGATGGTGCAATTTCTGGCTCCAAATGCTTTACAGGAATGCAAAAATCCTGAATGAATGAATATAAATTTCGTTTTTGTTTTACAACGCTCAGTTAAGTATTATCAGTAGTTACAGTTGAGGTCAAAAGTTTACATACACATTGCAAAATGTTAATTACATTACCAAAATAAGAGGGATCATGCAAAATGCATGGCATTTTGTATTTACTACTGACCTGAATAAGATATTTTACATAAAAGATGATTACATATACAGTAGTCAACATTTGAAGTGGATTAAAAAAGTGAATTAAAAAAGTTGTCCTAAGACAAGAACCAGTATAAGTTTTAGGACAACTTTGATGAAAGGTTTTGATCCACTTCAAATGCCCTGCTAAAAAAAAGCCTAGGCTGGTTGGCCGGTTTTAGCTGGTCAGCAGGCTGGTTTTAGAGGGGTTTTGGCCACTTTCCCATCCTGGCCAGGCTAGGAGACCAGCTAAAACCAGCTACTTCCATCTTAAACCTGCTAAGACCAGCCAACAAGCCTAGGCTGGTTTTAGCTGTTTTTTTTTTCAGCAGGGTGTTGACTACTGTCCTTATCCTTCAAAAAGGTCCCTCAAATTCTTTGTTTTTTTCCACATTTTTTGTGTATTTAAGCCCTTTCCAAATGACTGTACGATGTTGAGATCCATCTTTTTACACTGAGGACACCTGGGGGACTCATATGCAACTATTACAGATGTTTCTAACACTCACTGATGCTTCAGAAGGAAACACAATGCATTAAGATCAGGGTAAATTTGACTTATTTTGTCTTCTGGGAAACATATAAGTATCTTTTGTAGCTTCTGAAGGACAGTAGTAAATAAAAAAATATATATATTTAGGCAAAATAAGAAAAATGTACACATCATTCAGTTCAAAAGTTTTCACCCCCTGGCTTCTAATGCATTGTGTTTCTTTCTGAAGCATCAGTGAGTGTTTGAACCTGTAATAGATGGATATGAGTCTCTCATTGTGAAAACATAGACAGTCATTGTTGGAGAGGGTTTAAACACAAAAATGCTGTAAATCACAGAATTTGTGGGACCAAAATAAGAGGGATCATGCAAAATGCATGGCATTTTGTATTTACTACTGACCTGAATAAGATATTTTACAAAAAGATGATTACATATACAGTAGTCAACATTTGAAGTGGATTAAAAAAGTGAATTAAAAAAGTTGTTCTAAGACAAGAACCAGTATAAGTTTTAGGACAACTTTGATGAAAGGTTTTGATCCACTTCAAATGCCCTGCTAAAAAAAGCCTAGGCTGGTTGGCCGGTTTTAGCTGGTCAGCAGCCTGGTTTTAGAGGGGTTTTGGCCACTTTCCCATCCTGACCAGGCTGGGAGACCAGCTAAAACCAGCTACTTCCATCTTAAACCTGCTAAGACCAGCCAACAAGCCTAGGCTGGTTTTAGCTGTTTTTTTTCAGCAGGGTGTTGACTACTGTCCTTATCCTTCAAAAAGGTCCCTCAAAATCTTTGTTTTTTCAACATTTTTTGTGTATTTAAGCCCTTTCCAAATGACTGTACGATGTTGAGATCCATCTTTTTACACTGAGGACACCTGAGGGACTCATATGCAACTATTACAGAGGTTTCTAACACTCACTGATGCTTCAGAAGGAAACACGACGCATTAAGATCAGGGTAAATTTGACTTATTTTGTCTTCTGGGAAACATATAAGTATCTTTTGTAGCTTCTGAAGGACAGTAGTAAATAAAAAAAATATATATATTTAGGCAAAATAAGAAAAATGTACACATCATTCAGTTCAAAAGTTTTCACCCCCTGGCTTCTAATGCATTGTGTTTCTTTCTGAAGCATCAGTGAGTGTTTGAACCTTTTGTAATAGATGCATATGAGTCTCTCATTGTGAAAACATAGACAGTCATTGTTGGAGAGGGTTTAAACACAAAAATGCTGTAAATCACAGAATTTGTGGGACCTGAATGACATTTCTAAAGAACAGCGTGTAGTTCAGGACAAGGGACTCATGAACAACTAAAAAAAAAAAAAAAAACCACTGTTGTGGATCATTTAGATAACAACACAGTATTAATCAAGTGTATGTAAACTTTTGAACAGGGTCATTTTTTATAAATTCAACTATTATTTTCTCTTGTGGACTATATGTAAATGTCTTTTATTCTTTACCTCAAATGTATAATTCATAAAGTTTAAGTGCACTTAACTTGAACATAAGGCAGTCGAAATATTAGCACAGAGTTCAAATGTACTGCAAAACACGAACAACTCTTAGCTTGTACTTATATCTGTAGTGTAGTTCACACAAGGCCCTGGGTCTGACTAGAGAGGTATTTTTAACCAATTATTTTGTCATTTTCTGCCATGCTGGCTTCTCTGCATACGGGAAAGAATAAAAGAAGTGAGTTGTACCTTATCAGGAAAGTGATTTGTTTCTTTTCAAGCCATATGTCTTTCTCTCGCCGGCGTTTTGATGGAACACAAGGCATTATCAGAGAGCATCAGAATTTCCTGCCACCTCAACTATTTCTTCCCGACCAGCAGTCAAAACAAACAAAAAAAAAGAGAAAAGGCAACACTTAATCTTTCCCGCTACTCTGAACTGTGTGCCTTAGTAGTCTAGAGAGAAAACTATTGATTCGTCAGAGAGCGTGAAAGAGATCGATCATCTCATTTGAAGGTGATCCAAGGTGACACCTCACGCGGCTTAGAAAATTCAACAACAGTCCTCTCTGAGTAAACCAAACATTATATCTGGCTGAAAATGACAACAACAAAAAACATGAAATGTCAACTTCTATAGAAGCACTCTTGGAAAAGAATGTTTTCCTCATAAGGAAATGTTCAGGTTACAAGCAAGTCAATATGTTTCAGATTTCTCGCAAACATTGCGAATTAAATGAAAGAATTTATTTTTATACGACACTGTGAAACCAATATACCAGCAGTTATGTTACTTTTATCTATTATGATTATTTTACAGGATATCCTCTATGAATCTGGCATTTGCATTCTCTGGGAAATTGAACCCACGACCTTGGTGTTGCCTGTGCATCCTTTATTGTTTTGAGCTACTACAGATATTTAGTGCTTAAATATAAGAACAAAATAATTTTAGCACTTTATAATTCACTCACTAATGCTTTAGAAGGAAACACGATGCATTAAGAACCTTAAGAGCATTAAGAACTTTTTGAATTTGAAGATCAGGGTAAATTTAACTTATTTTGGGAAAGTATCTTCTGTAGCTTCTAAAGGGCAGTACTAAATGAAAAAAATATTATATTTAGGCAAAATAAGAAAAATGTACACATCTTCTTTCTGTTCGAAAGTTTTCATCCCTGGCTCTTAATGCATTGTTTTTCCTTCTGGAGCATCAGTGAGCGTTTTAACCTTCTGTAATAGTTGCATACAAGTCCCTCAGTTATCCTCAGTGTGAAAAGATGAATCTCAAAATCATTGTTGGAAAGGGTTAAAATACACAAAAAATGCTGAAAAACCAAAGAATTTTTGGGACCTGAAGGATTTTTCTGAAGAACAGCAGGCAGTTTAACTGTTCAGGACAAACGAGGAATTTATGAACAACTGTCACACACACACACAAAAAAAAGACAATGACAAAATAATTGGTTAAAAATACCTGTCTAGTCAAACAAATTACAATGAATTCTGAAGGATCATGCACTGAAGACTGGAGTAATGAGTAATGATGAAAATTATTATTATTATATTAAAAATTTTTAAATTGCAATAATATATCACAAAATATATATTTTTCATTACTTTTGATCAAATAAATGCATCCTTAAAGAACATAAGAAACTTAAAAAAACATGAAAAATCATAATGATCCTGAACTTTTGAACAAAGGTGTATATTACAATAGAAAAAGAGTTATTTTAAATTAGAATAATATTTCACAACATAACAGTTTTTACTGTATTTTTAATTAAATAAATGCAGTCTTCAATATTAAAAACTCAAACTTGCATCACGCAATACAATTGCTTTTTCTGAGATACAGACCCTAATTCCAAAACTCAATTCCTGATGCATCAAATACATTGTTCTCATTGAATATCAGGTTTCATTCAGACATATTATGTTTACTTTAAAGCGTATTATTTGGTCTTATTACAAAAGTACTCATCCATGGGGAAAAAATCAGATAATAAGCCAGTCATTGCCAGTTTCCATCTTTTCAATCCTTTGCTAGAAAATTTTTCCCTCCGCAGCCTAAGATATCTCTCTCATCGTCTGTGCTGGGAATTAGCCCAGCAGATTCCGCTTATCACCTGAGGTCTGCCAGCTTGCGACAGTCGTTTTGACCATGGCCATGTGGTGCTGATGGAAGGAGGGTAAATGAGGCTTGCGGTACCATCTAAGATGCCAGCTTTACGGGCTGATTTGGCCGATGACTCCAGGTCCTTCGGGACAATCCTTGGATCTGCTTGAGAACTTGACTGACAGACTCCTCAACCATCTGTGATTGAGGGTTTAGTGATTTTTTTTCTTTTGTTCTTCTTGTTCTAGTAATTAATTGTTTTTCAGTCACTGGCATTCCTTCCTCCTCGCTGTCGCTTTGTCACCCCGGACGCCGGGTTTAATTTGAGCTCAGAATGAGCACTTAGAGGCGGTTCTGGGGTTTTGCACAGGGAGGACCAAACAGATGGCCCAGTCAAGCCTGTGTGGAAGCCGTATGTGTTCATTTTCAACTGTGTGGTCCTTTTGGCATGTTGAATGAGGGAATCATAACAAGATTGGAGCATAAATACCTGCATACAATTTTCAAGAACTGCCTTTCATGCAGCCAAGAGCCCAGGAGTCTCTTTGTTTGACATTGTACATTTGTACTTGGGCACATTTGTGTACAATTGTGAGTACACATCCATGCATTGCACACCAACACACAGTCATGATCATATCACTCTTACAATAGTCAGATCAACAGAGAAGCTGTTCCCTGTTCTTTTCCCCAGTGTGAAGCATCAGGGATCACTCTCGCCTTCACACTGCAGCCTTTGAATGAAGATAACAAGTAAACACAGTTTCTATGTACATTGGGTGGTTGCAAGGGTAATGCAATTTCTAGGGTGTTCTGAGTGGTTTTAAGCTTGTTGCTATGTGGTTACCAAAGTTAAGTCAGTATATTGTGGTCCATATCTGCAGTATGACTTTTTTTTTTTTGCCTTTACTGCAACTGAAGTGGGTCTTTCTTAAAATATGGCAACTTTCTGACTTTCTTAAAGGGATAGTTAACCAAAAAATGAAAATTACCCCATGATTTACTCACCCTCAAGCCATCCTAGGTGTATATGACTTTCTTCTTTCAGACGAATACAATCTAAGTCATATTAGAAAATGTCCTGGCTCTTCCAAGCTTTATAATGGCAGTGAATGGGTGTTGAGAATTCCAATAAAGTGCATCCATCCATCATAAAAGTACTCCACACATCTCTAGGGGGTTAATAAAGGCCTTCTGAAGCGAATCGATGCGTTTGAAGAAAAATATCCATGTTAAAAATTGTATAAACCATAATCGCTAGCTTCCAATAACTGTTGTATGCACATCATGAGAATGTGGCATTAAAGCGGATCCAACATTTTTCTTTACAAATCCTTGTTTTCCACCTCTCACCGGAGCTTAGGTTATGCCAACGTCCTACATGATCCTCTGAAACAGCACTCTTTCGGGAATGCAAGTATGACAGTTTTCTGACACAAAGACATCAATTCGCTTCAGAAGGCTTTTATTAACCCCCAGAGCTGTGTGGAGTACTTTTATGATGGATGGAAGCACTTTACTGGCATCAAATTGTTAAAGGGGGCATAACACGCACAGTTTCACCCAATCTTCTGTTAATCTTGAGTACCTACACTGTGAAAAACAATTTGTTGAGTCAACTTAAAATAATTTGTTACCTTGCTGCCTTAAAATTTTCAGCTCAGTCAACTCAAAGACAACTTGAAATATTAAGTTAGTTACTTAGATATTTGAGTTGATTCAACTCAAAATTTTAAGGCAGCTGGGTAACTTGCCCAGCTTTTAAGTTTAACAAATCAATTTTTTTGTTAAGTCAACTCAAATATCTAAGTTCTCCCTTAGTACAACTAAACAATTGTGACCCTGGACCACAAAACCAGTCATAAATGTAAATTGAAAAATCTGAAAGCTGAGTAAATAAGCTTTCCATTGATATATTGTTTGTTAAAATAGGACAATGTTTGTCTGAGATACAACTATTTGAAAACCTGGAATCTGAGGGTGCAAAAAAATCTAAATATTGAGAAAATCACCTTAAAAGTTGTCCAAATGAAGTTCTTAGCAATGCATATTACTAATCAAAAATCAAGTTTTTATATATTTATTGTAGAAAATTTACAAAATATCTTCATGGAAGATGATCTTTACTTAATATGCTAATGATTTTTGGCATAAAAGAAAAATCGATAATTTTGACCCATACAATGTATTTTTGGCTACTGCTGCAAATATGGTCCAGGGTCACATTTATTTAACATTGACTCAAACCACTTCCATATTAGATCATACATATTAGATGTAAGCATATCACATGAGCAAGAGCATAAGGCAGTACATTTCAATGAATCACTTGAGTGAATGATTCAATTACTCACTTATATAGACATTCATTTGTGTCATTCTTGAATGAATCAGTGGTCCTAAATGAATCTTTGAACAAAAAGTAACACTTTCCACTACTCGTGTATCTTTGTAACTTGGAATAAGAGTCACTGGAAATTCGCCTCTACATGACTTACAGTCTGTCTAGAAGGCAAAATCTAATTGATCCAAACAGTGAAAAACCCCATGATATTATGAGTAAGATCCATTTAGGGTTTGGGCCAAAAAATGGCCCACTGTCTTATTATCTGTACAGACAATATTAAACTGAAAACTCTCAATATTATTTGCTATTATTTGAGCAGTAGTTTTAGTATTACTGAAATTAATTCTGAGTGCATCCCATCTTTGTATCCCTACTAAAGCATCAGCGTAGAGACCTGAGGTTTTCAGATGAAGGTCCAAACGCCATTACTATGTAAATGCAATGCCAGGACTGGAGGGTAAGAGCTAACAATTGATCTGAAAATTGACATGCTGTCTTCATGAGTGCCCTTCACTCCTCAGATAAACAATCTTGAGCTGGCGTGGAAAAGAAATCCATTTGATTTTTTTTCTTGGCAAACCTACAACCAAGAAAAAGCTTCAGGGAAGGATTTGAACAAATGGACTTAGGTCATTCTGCACGACAACAAAAGAGTAATATGACAGTGCAATGATGCTGCACAGCAGGACGCTTCAGTTCATTGCAGAAAAATAGACTGAGTTTACACTGCAAAAATCATTTTTGTCTTATATTTCCATGCGAAAAAATCTATAAAACATCCTTTAAACCTTTGGAATCAAAACAGCATAAAATAATATTAAAATTTATTTTCAGGAAAATGATTTTTGGCAGTGTACGCTACAGATGACAAATACAAAACCTAATATTGCTTGTATATAGTTTTTTAATCAATGTTAAATAAAACTTTTAAGAAATAACAGATCAGGTGTAGATTTATGTATGAATCCTGCTATCACTGCAGATAATATGAATTATGAAGACACGTGTCAGTTTTCATTGTAAAATCTAAGTGTTTCATTACTTCTTATTAATTCAATTAACAGTTAACTGCAAGGGTATGAGTGCAAGCCTTGTTTAAAGCTTGATACGTTCACACTGGTGTGATCTACACTTCATTCACACACTAGATTAAAAAACGAGAGGCTGATAAAATATTTGCTGCGCTAGAAAGAAACTTTACATTAATTATAGCCAGTAAACTAAGGCAAAGCTATCAAATGTTCACTAGTAGTTTGCCATATGTCAGATCAGCATGTCTTAAGCTGTACATGACACAGTTGCTTGTTACATGTACATTTAGAGCCTCAAGGTCACATTTTAGATCATTTTATGAAATCAAATATTTCAAATGAAGATTTTACACTCATACACACTTTCGGTTCCTCAACGTTCTAGTTGTTTAGAAAACTGTCTATTTACTGGTGTTTTAAAGATCTCAGAAACAAACGTACTGAGCTGAAGATTCTATAATGTCTCGCTTAACCTCCAAAAGATCATATTACAGCTCAAAAGCCCATGTAATTAGACCAAAAGACAAAAAAATAACAGTGAATATATTTTTCTAAACGTGGTGAAAAACGAAACTTACCTTTCCCTTTTTTGACCACAAAGTACTTTATGCTTTTTAATAATAAATAATGGAATGACAGATAAAACAATAGAACTATAGTACAATAGACAATGATAGAACATTTTTTAAATAGATAGATAGATAGATAGATAGATAGATAGATAGATAGATAGATAGATAGATAGATAGATAGATAGATAGATAGATAGATAGATAGAGAGAATGAAAGATAAAATGACAGAACGATAGAACAATAGAATTATAGATAGATAAAATGACAGAACAATAGAATGATAGAACAATAGAACGATAGATAGTTAAAACGACAGAGCGATAGAACAATAGATAGAACAATAGAACGATAGATAAAATGTCAGAGCGATAGAATGATGAATAGAACGACAGAACAATAGATAGAATGATAGATAGAACAATAGAACGATAGATAGTTAAAACGACAGAGCAATAGATAGAATGATAGAACAATAGAACGATAGATAGTTAAAACGACAGCAATAGATAGAATGATAGATAGAACAATATAACAATAGATAGTTAAAATGACAAAGTGATAGAACGATAGAACGATAGACAAAATGTAAGAGTGATAGAATGATAGATAGAACAATAGAATGATAGCTAGACTGATAGAACAATAGATAAAAAGACAGAGCGCTATAATGATAGACGGGACGATAGATAGACAGACAGACAGACAGACAGACAGACAGACAGACAGACAGACAGACAGACAGACAGACAGACAGACAGACAGACAGATAGATAGATAGATAGATAGATAGATAGATAGATAGATAGATAGATAGATAGATAGATAGATAGATAGAACAAAAATAGATCTCTGGAATGCTTGATTCTGATTGGTCAGTTGAGACATTTGCAGGTTCATTCTTTTCAAATAATAACCGCTCCAAAGTAATAACGCATAGCTGATACTACTTGTATGTTTAAAATCCCTCCGTGCCAACAAAGATTACTGTTTGGCGCCATCTTGTGACAAACACTGGACAACCACAATTAACAATGGAAAATTTCAACATTAATTTTAACATGTACGGTAAAAACAAAACGTTTGAACAGTGGATAGATTTGGACGAATCAAATGACTCCCCAATTAAGACGAAAAAATGAAAATTGAACTACGAAGAACAAACAACGACAAGACACAGAAAGCTTACTGAGACTGAACTTGACAAAATAGAGCATGACAGCTACGAAGCCAACACACAAAAAAATACAGAATGGGCAATATAACTTCTCAAAGACTGGCTAAAAGAGAAAAAATGGAGACAGACTTCGACAAATATGAAGCAGAGGATCTTAATAAGGTATTACGATAATTTTATGCATCTGTTCAAAGTGCGAATGGTCAGACTTATTCAATAGCCAGCTATATGGCCATCAGGACTGGCATTGCCAGATATTTTAAAAAGTTTGATACATCTTTGGATGTTAGTCGCGTGGTACTATATCATTTCGCGGAAGGATAAATAAAATGTTTCAAATTCATATTCATGTCCAGTTTTTTTCCTTATGTGGCAAGTAGCCGTGTAATAAGCGGGATAATGTACAGGCAGCCTGTAGTTATCACGAAATAAGCCCCTTCAGTGTGATACAAGACCCTCCGCTGATCACACTGTCAGGGTTTATTTCTGCTATAACTACCGGCTGCCTGTACATTATCCCTTACATAACAATAGATAGTTAAAATGACTGAGCAATATAGAATGATAGATATAACAATAGAACGATAGATAGTTAAAACGACAGAGCGATAGAACAATAGATAGAACGATAGAACAATATAATAATAGATAAAACGTCAGAGCGATAAAATGATAGATAAAACAACAGAGCGATAGAATGATAGATAGAACAATAGAATGATAGCTAGAATGATAGAACGATAGCTAAAATGACAGTGATAGAATGATAGATAGAATGAGATAAAATGACAGCGATAGAATGATAGATAAAATGACAGAGCGATAGAAAGACAGAACGACAGATAGAACAATAGAATGATAGATAAAATGACAGAACGATAGAATGATAGAAAGATAGAACAACAGATAGAATGATAGAACAATATAACGATAGATAAAACGTCAGTGATAGAATAATAGAAAGAACGATAGAACGATAGAATGGTAGCTAGAACAATAGAATGATATAAAGATAAAAGAACAGAGCGATAGAATGATAGATAGAACAATAGAATGATAAATAGAATGATAGAACAATAGAATGATAGCTAAAATGACAGCGATAAAATGATAGATAGAACGATAGAACAATAGAACGATAGATAGATAAAACGTCAGAGTAATAAAATGATAGATAGAATGCCAGAAGATAGATAGAATGATAGATAAATACAACAGATAGATAGAAACAGAATGATAGAACGATAGATAGAACAACAGAACGACAGATAGATAAAACAGAATGATAGAATGATAGAACTATATAGACGTTTTTCCTGAACACCGGAAGTAAGTCCGACTCTTAACTGAAAGAATGCTTTGCATTTCCGGTCTGCATTGTTTCTAGTCAAATTAGATTATATTCCGAGCTAATAAACTAATGTTAAACCTATTAAAATGTTTTTAAAAAGCACATGGCTCCATAGCGCCATCACTTGGCAATGTCGCAATGACCGTCATTTGTCAGTGCCTCACTTTAATGAGTGTGTAGATGACACGAAGCAGCGGACGTTAGCTACATTAAAAACAGATGGACGCTATTTGAATGGGTTCCTATGGAAACCGGAACAGAAAAGCAACCAATCTGACGTTAGAATTCGTAATGGCGGCGCTCATCGTTTACTCAGGAAAAAGGTCTATAGATAGATAGATAGACAGAATGATAGAACGACAGATAGAACAATATAACAATCTAAGGATAGATCAATAGATCGATAGAACGATAGATAGAACAGTGCAAAATTAAAGCAAACTAATGCAAACAAAAAGCCTTGAAAATGTTTTTTTTTTTTAAGAGTGTACAGTTTGATTGATTTGAAAATGTCTCTAAGTAACGTCCTTGTCTGTCACTGAGGAGAAAGATTGAAAAACCTAGAACTTCAGAGCACATTGCAAGGACTATTAGCGAGAGGCAAAGGTCAATTCAACAAATCGTTTACCTTGAAACACAAATACTCAAGAAGGTCGGACTCACATTCATAAATCACACTTTTGGTTTCATTTGTGTATGTATGTTTTTTTTCTTACACATCGCTTCAATAATTTTCTCAGATTTCTTACAAATGAAATATGTATATAGCATGGAACCACATATCTTAGTGTCAATCACGGACAATTTCTTTCTTTTTACTTGTCTATAGTGTCAGAAAGATTGATCGCAGTGGTGAGGCTATATATTTGACTGTTGGTATTTCAAAAAGGGCGGGGAAAAAAGATTGGAATAAACCCGAGCGGCAGAAATAAACAGATTTGCAAGCATTCTTGCAGAAAAAGCAGAGCGTGCGTATGTGTGTCAGCGAGACAATACTCCATCACTGTACCTCCCAACTCATTTCTCCCTCTCTCTCTTTCTCCATTTCTGCCATTTCTGTCATATGTGAACCCATGCAAGGATATAGACAGCTGTCACTTTTTTTGTTTTTGTTTTTTTTTCCCCCGTGGAAAATACTCACCACAAATTCAAGGTAAATCAAGCACCTAATTATAGGCAAATTCCATTGCTAAAGCCCCTAAATCTAGAATTTCTGAACCAAGATCACTATGCATTACTACAGTAAAATATGATCTAAAACTGCTGCCATTTGCCTGCATGGCTGCCGCCGTCCTCGCTGAATTTTAAATGTGAACGCACATCTCCGTCAAAGTGAATTCTCAATTTTTCAAACGTGTGCCCATTTTAAAGCAGAGCATAACAAGGTTACTGTGACATATTAAATGCATTTTCCTTTTCTTTTCTGATGGTGTCTTTGAGGAGGAATCTGAAAAGTGCTGCATCCTAAGAAAAATATTTGAAAAACTAACCAGTAATCATTTTAAAAGACATATATTGGTGTATTTTGCAGTCAAGGTAAGTGTAAGGAAGAAAAAAAAAAGTGATTCATTGGAGAACTGCATTTTGAAATGCGTCATCCAAATATTTTCGAACATAAACATCCTGTAACTGAGGAAAAGTGCAAAGTACTGATATCATATGGTTTTGAAACTTTTTTGTTTTCCATGCAACCCTTCAGTGCTAGCCATTGTTTTGGCCTTCCCTGGAAGATCAATAAACTGACAAATGAAACACATTTGAATCTTGCATATAAATCCTCTAAAACATATGCTTGGCTCGCCGTCCCCCGCTCACATTAAAGCTTCTGTATTGCTCAGCTGTTGCATCAGAAATCAGGATCTTGGAGAATGATATTTTATCCCTGTGGGGCTATTTCTTTCTCTTGCCCTCCACTTCTTAAAATGATAACTTTTAAAAAAAGTATACGTTTTTCCCTCACTGTTCTCCTCCTGACTTTTTAGTCTGTTTCTTTGTATGAATTCAATATAATAGTGTTACAAAGACTGGGATTTCAAAAGTCTGAGAACACATAAAAAAATCGGGGATTCAAAGTCTACATGTGGAGATGAAGAAAACGGCTTTTTGAAAGGCTTAAATGTAAAATGAGGAAGACATGTTTCATACTGTTTTTGATTCATTTAGATATATTTCAGTTAGAATAACCTTCATATTCATATTCAATGTTGCTTAAAAATTAATAACAGGACTATATCATTCACTTGCTATTTAAATAAACACAAATGTAATCGAAAAGATGAAATGGCATATATTCATAATAGACGGGGGGTGGTTAGTAAGGCTGGGTTTTGACACAAATTTCACAATTCGATTCGATTTTGACTTCCAAGCTTGTGATTTGATTCAATATTGATTATTTTGGATATATATCAGGTACACTAGTAAAAAAATCTCAACTAATGCTAGTTAGTTGGTACTAAATTACTATTATATTGAAGAACAAAATGAGCTGATTTGTATAGAAAGACTTAAATTACACTCAATTTCTTTTATTATAATAATAATAATAAAGTTACTTTACTATTACATCCATTACTAGTCAAACATTTTTGAACAGCAAGATGTTTAATGTTTGTTTTAAGTCTCTTCAGCTCACCAAGCCTGCATTTATTTGATTCAAAGTACAGCAAAAACAGTAACATTTTGAAATATTTTTACTATTTAAAATAACTGTTTTCTATTTGAATATATTTTAAAATGTAATTTATTCCTGTGATTTTAAAGCTGAATTTTCAGCCTCATTACCCCAGTCTTCAGTGATACACAGTGTCATTCTAATATGGTGATTTGCTGTTCAAGAAACATTTTTTAGCATTATTATTATTAATATATAAAACTGGAATTATAGAAATTCCAGAAGAAATTATTGAAATTAATACTTTTATTTAGCAAGGATCCTTTAAATTGGTCAAAAGTGATGTTAAAGTCATTTACAATGTTACAAAAGATTTTTATTTCAGATAAATGCTGTTCTTCTGAACTTTCGATTCATCAAAGAAACCTGAAAAAAAAAAAAAATCTACTCAGCCGTTTTCAACATAATAATGTTTTTTTGAGCAGCAAATCAGAATATTGGAATGATTTCTGAAGGATCATGTGACGAAATTCAGCTTTGAAAATACAGGAATAAATTACATTTTAAAACATATTTAAATAGAAAACTGTTTTTTTAAATAGTAAAAATATTTCAAAATGTTACTGTTTTTGCTGTACTTGGATCAAATGCAGGCTTGGTTAATTAAAAATCTGAGAGTTTAAATTTTGACTAGTGTAATTTTATACTGCAATTCGTTTTTTGAAATATAAACATTTAAATGGTGGCTTTCATAAACACTTGACAAATTTATTCAAACCTAAATTAAATGTTGATTATTATAAATAATTTGTTATATGGTGCTTATGGCCACCGAATATGTTTTTTTCTGAGGTAAATATGATGTTACCTGCCATACACTGTTTACTCAGCTGTTATACTGACGTCTTTCCACGGTTTAAAAAACTGAAAGAGCGATTACATGAGACAGGATACGGATTTCGGTAAGTTGTACTCTTTCTTTTAACATACCTTAGTTTGTTTATTCATGTTTAATTCGCACTGAAACTGGTTTTAAAATCAGTTTTAAATCTAAACTGATAAATAACAAATTGGAGATTAAAATAATAGCAGATTTGTCTAATTTTAAATGAATACTAAAAACTGAAATGAAAAGTTTACTTCAGCCAAAATGTACTTTTACTATGGTAAAATAAATATTCAGCGATATCTTCAAAAGGCTTTTGAATTTTGGCGCTCTTTTTTCTCTGCATGGTGTTGCTATGGTAACTAGTAAATACCGTAAATTTGGTTATGCTAGCATGTGTGGAAATATTTAAACCACGTGTGTTGCAATTAACCCCGCGTTAGGTTGTGCCCCGCTCACCCCTATGTAAATTAATGTCATTCCCAATTCAAACGAAATTGTTATTTTTATCAATCATCCACATGCTGTTTATCCCTGTCATGCTAGTCTATTTTACTCAATAACATGTGGTCAAGAGAAACCAAAGGTTTATTTCAACCTGTGCTATGAGACTAAATGGTTTCAGAAGAGTTTGATGCAACTTTGCCTGGTGTGAAATTGACAGCCTTACATCGCTCAAAGCGTCGACTTTGTTGGAAATCTTGCTCGCTCATCCATGAAGCAAACTATCTTCTGGCGAAGCCATTGAGAATCAAAGCACACAGCGCTCTCCAGACGCTAATATCTGTCAACACTGTTGTCCTAACTGGAAGCAAACAATCTGGTGTAGGCCAACATACATTTATGTTTACAGAGCAGGAGCATCTGCAACCATCCACAATAATTACGTGCGGCGAACAAATCGCAGACTCCTGGCTTTATCTTCCCCCTCCTCCTCGTTTGGATGGAAGAAAAAAAGCGCAGCGGGCCTTCGGAAACACCCACATTAATATTTTCAGACAAGCCTGGGCTCTTGGACAGATGGATCGCACCCAAACCGGCAGCTAAGCATCTGGTGTGGTTAAGATCGCCCCCTCTGCTGACTCTCCCCAAGGCAAGCAGAGGAACCATAAAGCGGTCCAGACACGGACTGTCCGTCACACCGGATACGAACATTAGGGAAATGCAGCAGTGAAAAAGAAGAAGGCTAAAGGAAAGACAGATGTGTTTTGTAATGCGTGGTGTGGATTATGTGATTTACAGGCGGTATTAAGCACTGCGCTGAAGGTACGGGTCGCTGCTCGTATAACATCCTGCCAATAACGTTTCCAAGGAACAGTAACGCAGCACGACCAATCGGTTTACGGGTGTGAAAGTCAAATGTCTCTGTGATGAATATAAACAGGTGTACTTCGCTCTGCGTCGGTGATGTTTACAGCCTTCTATAACAATGGATTTGCATGTTTAGCAAAACAATCAGCCAGTGAATGCAAACCTGTGAAGAGAGGTCAAAAAAATAGCTGACGTCACTCTGGTGCACTCAGAAGTGTTTTGCTAATTAATAAAGTTTTAGACCTACACATAATGGTGTATTTTTAGAAGTGTTATGTGCAATACACTATTGTCCTGTAAAGAAGTTAATACTTTTATGCAGCAAGCATGTATTATTTTGATTAAATATGATAGTAAAGTTATTTTAATAGATAAATATTTCAAACAAATGTTGTTGTTAAAAAAAGAAGATCAGTATCAAAATCAAGTTTTGCCATAATTGGAAAAATAAAATGATTTTAAAAGATATAGAAAATAGAAAACAATTTTTAAACTAATAAGATTTCACAACATTGCAGTTTTTTTACTGTGTTTGTATTTGTATTATTATTATTATTTATTATTATTATTATTATTATTATTATTATATTAATCAATTAAATACAATTAAAAGCCTTGGTAAGCATAGGAAAATATATTTCATTTAAATCATTAAAAAATTAATTATAAATCCTAAAATATAAAACCTAAACTTCTGAACAGTACTGTACACTGAAGGAAAAAAACAACAATTCATCATAAAATTCATGTTTTTTCATCACAGGAATAAATTACATTTTAAAAAATATTAAAATAGATAACTTTTAAACTGCAATAGTATTTCACAATATTGCATTTTTTCTGTTTTATTATTATTATGATGATGATTATTATTATTTTATCAATTAAACACATTCTTGCTAAGCATTAGAAACTTGTTTCAGAGCATTAAAATAAAAAATAAAATAAAATAAAATAAAAAATAAAACCCAAACTTCTAAACAGTACTGTTAACTGAAAGGGACAAAAACAAACAGAAAAAAAAAAAAAAAAATTCAGTATCAACATTCAGTTTTGCCATTACAGACATAAATTACATTTTTAAAATATATTAAAATAAAAAAAACTATTTTGAAACTGCAATAATATTTCACAATATTGATGTTTTTTTAAACTGTATTATTATTATTATTTATTTTAATCAATCGAATGCAGCATTGGTAATCATAGGAAACTTGTTTCAAAGCTTAAAAAAAATAAAATAAAATAAAATAAAATAAAATAAAATAAAATAAAATAAAAAACTTCTGAACAGTATTTCACTGAAGGACAAAAAATACATTTTTTCATCACAGAAATAATTACATTTTAAAATATATTAAAATAGGAAGCTATTTTTAAACGTTAATAATATTTTAAAATTTTTACTGTATTTATTATTATTATTATTATTATTATTATTATTATTATAAGCAATTAAATGCAGCCTTGGTAAACATAGAAAACTTATTTCTAAAGCATTAAAAATAAAATAAAATAAAATAAAATAAAATAAAATAAAAATAGTTCCTAAACTAGAGCAATTAAGTATCAAAAATATATATTTTTTTCCATCACAGGAATAAATTACTTTTCAAAATATATTAAAAAAGAAAAGTATTTTTAAACTGCAATATTTACCGTATTTGTATTTTTATTATTATTATTATTTTAATCAATTAAATGCAGCCTTTGTAAGCATAAGAAACTTGTTTCAAAACATTAAAAATAAATAAAATAATAATAAAATAAAGTTCCTAAATTTCTGAACATTAGTGTACTGTAAAAATAACTTTAACTCAGAAATTTCTGGTCACATATGTTAACAAAGAATAGCAAGTAACACTACATTAAAGATCACATTTTAAAGTAGAAAGACTGAAAAAGTATATTCTTGTAATAATTGCTTGAAAAGTACTCATCTTCCCACTCCATGCCTATCTTTTCTATATTTTACTTTATTTTCTATACTTTATATATTCAATTGAAAAGATGAACCATTGTTAATGCTAACATTACCAAACATTATTATTATATGATATATAATGCATTACAGATGATTACATTCACAGCGCTGCTCAATTCCATCACTAAATCCTTCTCGTCTGAAGAACCTAGAAGCTTGATTGCTTACTGTTGGTGAAAATGTTTAATCCGATGCAGTCGCAGCATGCGACTGTTACATACAGTTCCAAGATAATTGAATCAAGGAGAGCTGCAATTGACAACAAGAACAGCCTCATTAAAGTAAAACTCTACGAGGCTAAGGGAGAGTGTTGTCTTAATTTGATCTGGATGGCACTGCGGCAGTTGTCAGCTTGGCCTTCGGTCTCCACGGGAGCCAACCAAGCCTTTGATGTAGCATGCGAACATGCGCTTAATAGCAAAGCCATTAGTATACATGAGAAAGAAACAATATTGAGATTCAGGTCTCATCAGCGCTGGGGAAACCGGGTTCGCCGGAGCAAAGTGGAATTGAATTGACAGCAGTGATGACACAAGAAGTGAAGGAATCTAATCAAATTATGGTGACCATTTCACCTTGAGTTTATTCCAGCGGAAGGGCACATCCTTTTACAAGACAAAAAAAGTGACAATGATGGAAGTGATGATTTCTTGGGTTATTTAATTAGACGGATCTTTGATATCTGAGTCCCCTGCCTCATCAAGTGTGAATACAGATTACTTATTTCATTCTGATTTAACAACTCAACTACTGACATAATGCGCGTCGCAGAGGTTTCCTTTAGCGAACTAACCGCTTACACTAGAATCCTGGTGGGCTCACCTGAGGAGGAAGTCATTATTTCTTAGCCGATTAACCTTTTTTGGCTCTGTCTTTCCATTTTCAATTCCTTTTAAGGAGTTGTCAGGCAAAAGAGTTCATTAAGAACTACTTAGCCGAGTCTAAAGCATTCTCGAAAGCTTGACGTTTGTCTCCCTGCCTTGTTAGAAGTCTCCCGAATGGGTCAGGTTTAAAAACCCTTCAAGCTCCTTCTCATATAGTCATTAAAGTTTAGCAAGGATGCATTATATTCATCAAATGTGACAGTAAATACATTTACATTGTTACAATGAATGATTGAATGCCAAAAAGAAGAACACTTTGCAGGATAAACACTGAAAACAATCACAAACATCATTCAGTCAGGAACCAACTGAATGTCTTTTTGAACGAGTCATTGAATCATGGACTCATGATTTATTCAAAACCTCTGAATCATCATGTTGGCTGTGTTCTACAATAAATAATCAACAACAAAACAAAAAAGCAGTACAACTATTTTCAACATTGACAATAATAGGAAATGGTACCTGAGCAGCAAATTAGTATATTAGAATGACTTCTAGCATTTCCTTTGGCGAGCTCACCTGAGGAGAAGGTCATTATTTTTTATAGCCGATTAACCTTTTTTGGCTCTGTCTTTCCGTTTTCCCTTCGTTTTAAGGAGTCAGCAGGCAAAAGAGTTCATTAAGAACTACTTAGCCCAGTCTACAGCATTTCGCAAGCTTGATGTTTGTCTTTCTGCCTCGTTAAAAGCCTCCTGAGGCTATGTCTACATTAATCCGGATACATTTGAAAACGGAGTTTTAGTTTTAAAACGCTCTCCGTCCACACTAGCGTTTCCAAGCGTTTTCCAAAAGATTCTCGTCCACACTGAAACGTAGGAAAATGTCAAATTCGCCTTACTGCGCATGCGTAAAGCCTTCAAAATTATACAGAGGTAATAAGTTTTCACGCAATTCTTCTGCCGCGACCATTTACGCAAATATCTCATCGTTCACTGACGCGTCTATGTCGCGCTCACTCATATTTTATCTGAAAAGCAGTTGTCGTCATGTTTTGCAGGACAGCAACTGTGAGTAAATTTTTTGCCATCATTTTAGGACTGTAATTTGAAGAGTG
Source organism: Garra rufa (assembly GCF_049309525.1). NCBI lineage: Eukaryota > Metazoa > Chordata > Actinopteri > Cypriniformes > Cyprinidae > Garra > Garra rufa. Next base: position 33,458,136 of record NC_133382.1, read on the forward strand.
TACAAGGTAAATCTCTTTAGCAGCAGTGTGACAGTGAATAGCACAGGCACAATTACTGCTGTAAACATAGATATCTATTGGTACAATATGCGTCACATGACTAAATATGCGTCATCGTTTTCAAAAGCCTCCGTTTTCACAGTCCACACTACAAGGCGAAAACGGCGTTTTCAAATTTACCCAATTTGGAGAGCGTTTTCAAAAAGCTCCGTTTTCCTTGACAAAAACACCGTCTCAGTGTGGACGGAAGGCCAAAACGGAGAGAAACAGATGCGTTTTCAAACGAAAACGTATTAGTGTGGACATGGCCTGAATGGGTCAGGTTTAAAAACCTTCAAGCTCTTTTCCATTTAGTCATTAAAGCTCAGCAAGGATGTATTATTTTCATCAAAATGACAATAAATACATCCACAATGTTACAATGAATGAATGAATGCCAAAAAGAAAAACACTTTGCAGGATAAACACTGAAAATAATCACAAACATCATTCAGTAAGGAACCAACTGACTGTCTTTTTGAAAGAGTCACTGAATCATTGACTCACCTGATTTATTCAAAACCTCTGCATCATCATGTTCCATTGTGTTTATAATGTACTTCACTTAATATTAATTAAATCATACTTCACATATGAAAATAAAATCACCAGTAAGTGGCAGAATGTCACTGTTGTAATTAGTAAATCATTAATTTGTTCACTTAACAGATTCGCTCAATATAGATGATTCATGAACCAACTGACTGTTTTTTGAACGAGTCATTGAATCACTGACTCATCCGATTCATTCAAAAAACTCTGAATCATCATGTTGGCTGTGTTGTACAATAAATAATAAACAACAAAACAAAACCTCTGAATCATTAAACACCATGTAGATCAAAACACAGCAGTTCTGCTTCCATTGTGTTTATAATGTACTTCACTTAATATTAATGAAATCATACTTCACATATGAAACTAAAATCACCAGTAGGTGGCGGCAAGTCACTGTCTTAAAGAGTGAATCATTTATTCGTTAATTTAAGATTCACTCAATATAGCGGATTCATTGAATAGCATGCTCAGGTGTGTTTGATTAGGGTCAGAGCTAAACTCTGCAGGAAAGTGGATCTTGTGGGGCAGATTTGAGGATCCCTGCTGTAGAGTGTTTTCATGAAGTGTCATCAATCATCCATATTGGCAGCACTGAATGTAAACAATCCCATTAAACCGAACAAAATGTACTAATCATTTAGACCGGGAAAAACATTTGGAGTACTACAGACTGCCAAAAGGCGTTTGTGGTTGGCCAGACTGAACCAGGATTTCCGGGTAACTGACCAAATCGTGACATAAGTGCAAATCCTCCATTTCAAAACCGGACAGATGGACAAACAAGTTTCCCATTGATAATAATAGGAAATGGTACTTGAGCACCAAATTAGCATATTAGAAAGACTTCTAGCGTTTCCTCTAGCGAACTATTCACTTACGCTAGAATCCCGACGTGCTCCCCTGAGGCGCAAGTCATTATTTCTTAGCCGATTAACCTTTCTTTGCTCTCTCTTTCAGTTTTCCCTTCATTTTAAGGAGTCGTCAGGCAAAAGAGTTCATTAAGAACTACTTAGCCCAGTCCAAAGCATTCTCGCAAGCTTGACGTTTGTCTCTCTGGTTCGTTAAAAGCCTCCTGAACGGGTCAGGTTTAAAATCCCTTCGAGTTCTTTCCCGTTCAGTCATTAAAGTTCAACCGCGGCCTCTGGGGAAATCAACAGAGGTGAGGTCCACGAAACTCCAGCCTAATGCCATCTTGTCGGCGATGAGTAATCCAAGCGCCACGATATTATGAGCAATAAAGAGAGGAAATATTTAGCTGACTCACAGACAGCTTCAGCCAGTGAGGAAGAAATAAATGCAAATTGACAGATCCATCCCAGAGGTTTGTTTCCTGGCAATTGCATTTCGCGGTATGACTTGTGTGTTTGTTGTGGGCGTAAGTGAAACTCAAAGGGCAGATACTTAATGGGAGATAAATTTCTCTATTGACCGGCGCTTTCTTCCGATAGGTTGTGGGGATCTCTTCTCTTCCAAACTCATTATCTGAAACATCCATTATCAGATTAGAAGCCTATTTCATGCATATTTGGTTTGTGGCACTGTACTTCAAAGAAAATTGATTTGGAATGTAAATAATAACCAGCAAACGATAACTACACATCTCTATGCCGTCTGTCGTGCCGTGTAGGTTTTTTAAGCAGTCAGTCCTTACCTATAATGTGCTTTCCCAGCATGCAATAAGAGCTCCCTACACCGTTTCTCGGAGAAAAGCGCTTCTTCATTTCATTTGGTGCAGGCGTCTTTAATAAGCCATGAAACTTCACACTCTGCTGCATTACCTTCTCCACATGTTGCTTAAAGCTACTCAGTGTGGAGCAAAGAGGAAGGTGTTTCAGCACCGGGTGAGGATGGAAATGCATCTCAAACTGAGTGATGATGAGGAGTGTTGCGTATCCACTGAACATACTCCTTAGGCGCTTATGTAAGTTGGCATGCTATTGACTTCATTATTGCATGTGTAAAATGTGCCAGAACTCAAAACTCAGTAAAGTTGGTACAATTTTGCAGGAATTAACCCTCGTGCATCCTTATGTATTTTGGCTACATTAATGCAAACAGCTTAAATGTTGTCAAAAATGTGTATTTTTTAAGGAACTTTAATATTTCACCCTCTTTTCCTTTCTTTTCCTATTTTGCACTAGGTGAAAATAGTTACACTCAGAACCTTAAGGACAAAAATGTCCCCATTAAAATCTCAATATTTTATTCCAGTGGCATTAAAGGATTAGTTCACTTCCAGAATGTAAATTTCCTGATAATTTACTCACCCCATGTCATCTAAGATCTTTCTTTAGTTGAAAAGAATTGAGGTTTTTGAGAAAAAAACATTCCAGGATTTTTTTCCATATGGTGAACTTCAATGGGAGCCAACGGGTGGAAGGTTCAAAGAGCTCTACATGATCCCAGCCGAGGAAGGGTCTAGCGAAATACCTACAAAACCAAAAAAAAAAAAAAAAACACAAATACCTATTTTTCACACAGACTAACCTTTCCAACATGATTATGTCTAGCTGTGGATGCAGAGCTAATGCAAGACAAGCATTTGTGTTTAAAAAGTATATATATTTTTATTTTTTTAGACAATGACAGTGTTTTGCTAGATGAGACACTTATTCCTCGGCTGGAATCATGTAGAGCCCTTTGAAGCTGCATTGAAATTGATATTTGAACCTTCAACCCGTTGGCTCCCACAGTGAAGTCCACTTTATGAAGATAAATCATGGAATGTTTTCCTCAAAAACCTTCATTTCTCTTCGACTGAAGAAAGAAAGACATGAACATCTTGGATGGCATGGGGGTGAGTAAATTATCAGGATGTTTTTTTATTATTATTCTGGAAGTGAACTAATCCTTTAAGCATCATACATTCTTTGTTAATAGGCTTTCATTCAGTTGGCAATGCTTTACAATTTTACTATTTTCCACGTTATAGCGCCATTTTCTCAAGTTTGGAGCAAATATTTCCTTTTTCTGCTTTCTGCTTCTGCTGAAAAATGCCAACTGTATTTGGCTTTTTTTCTGGGTTAAAATCCTTAAAATTATTGCATTTTTTGGAAAGTATGATCAGAACTGATGTTGGTGAAAAGAGATATGTCAGTGAAAGCAGAAAATAATGTAGAATATAATGTATTTATGACCATTTCCTGACATGGACTTTTTGTACTCTAAGGACCTTTGTCTAACTTGACACACAAAGGTTAAATTATGCACATATTAATACTTAATATTTAGTTGACTTTAAGTGAACCTTCACAATGCTAATTACATAATTATCTATTTGTATTCTTTTTATGTATTACTATTTTTTTTTAATTGTATATTTATATACAGTGGTAGTCAAAATTACCAGCTAAAAATGGTTTTAAGTCAGTTATTTCTATCTTTTGCTGTAGTGTGTCAGTAAGAAATATCAGTTTACATTTGCAAACATTCATTTTGCCATTAATTGTAATAATCCAGTGTTATTTGTGTTTGCACAAGGAGTCTGACAATAGCCAGAGATGTGATCTTATCATCATCCAGTCTGTCCGGAATGACACGAAGAAACAGAACAAACTGAGGCAGACTAAATCCAAAAGAACAGCAAAGTCTTCAAGATGCTTTAAGAAACCTACTACAATTTTTTTACACCCCTAGGGCTGGGCTTCGGGCCAATTTTCACGTCATAGTTGAGATGCGGGCCTGTTTTAGGCTTCTCCTTATTTTTATATTTTAGGCATCCATCAATTATGGTGAAGAAAAAAAATGCTGCACTGGTGGAAACAACACTTCACTTTCACTTTCGAGACTGGCTCGGATGGCGTTTAGTGTCCTTCAGCGCAGCTGGAAGAGATCCGCGTTCAAGCGCACGCAATATGCTGAAACTTGCCACAAAGCACCGGCAAAAATAAATAACAATGAATGTGTCGTGGGGAAAAGAGTAAGGACTAGTGTATTCTGAGTTAGTGTAGCAAAGATCCTGACTCGCAATCTCCTTATTGGACATGCCTTTAGAGAGAAATGCATCAATAAGTTTTCGATTAGTTTTATTTTGTTAAATAATAATTTAAAGCTTTCTATAGATATATTTATCGTGTCTGTGAGGCATGTATTCGCTCAGTTTTGGTTCATTTATTTAAACGCTCCTGGTCAAGAATGAGACGGCAGAAAGGGCATCATGTTTGTTTTCTTTATTTTATAAAAGCACATTTTAAATTTCAGTGATGGCAGAAAGTGCATCATGTTTGTTTTTTCTTTATTTTATAAAAGCACTGTTTGTAACATTTTGTTGAGTGCACACAAAAAACACGGATAATTTTAAATTGCTTCCACTGAAAAAAAATGCAAGTGATCGCGCTGGGGCCTCCATGTCCTGCAAAGCGGCTTTAGCTTCCACTCTCTGCACAAACTATTTGATATGCGCCTAATACCACACATTTATCTTGGTTTTACAATTAAGCTTACATTGTTTTATACTTGAACTGTTTTATATCTATAGATTTTATTTTAGGCAAGTTGTGATGATTTGAGAATGCAAATGGATCAAACAGACTATAATCAGTTTTCCACTGGGCATTCTTCATTAAAAAAATAAGAAATAAATACAATTATATTTAACGAACAAAAACTGCAAAAAAATAGAATCACTTTGCCATTACATATACTGAACTATGAACTATTTAAATAGCTGAAACAGTAGTATAAGTTGTTTTGGGAGAAGGGAAAAACAGGCTCTGATCTATTCATACAGAGATCAAAGTAAACTGTTCAGTATATTTAAATGCAAAAACTATGACCAAAAAAAAAAAAAAAAAACAGTAACACTGGATTGGCCCTGGATTACCTTATTACATGCATAATTTATTGACCCAAAGTATTTTTTCCCTCAAGGTCACATACAGAGCGTTTTCAATTGTAGTGCACTTTCATCCTGGTTGGATAAATGTAAAAATAAGATGGATAGATGATTGCCAGAGACAGGGAAAGGTTGTGCAAATATACATGCTGGTAATATGATTGCTTTGACCCACACGTGATACCATAAAAACACTTACTCCGCATATGGTGCACCATTTTATGCAACAAAACGTGACTCCTTGACATGAATAAAATGAGAAAACACTTCACTGGTTTATCTACATGTGTTTTATAGACTCTCAACGTCTGGTCATGAAGAAAAATGCTGATGACCTTCAGTTCTCTCCCTCTTTCTTTGACCTTCCCACTGTGTCTCATCCCTTTATGTGCTTCCCATTTGGAAAGTCAGTTTTAACATTCAAATAGTTAAACTATGCATCGTCAATTTAATTTGCCTCCAGGCTCCACACTTGGTTCAGGGCGAGTAAATGTCTCTTCAGCACCTTTCCAGTGAACGTCTTTGATTTGTGACTTTTTATCATTATTCCACTCATAAAGTCACTGCTGGCTTTCTTTTATTCTATGGTGGACTCAATGCTAATTACCTCACTATTCAATTTTTGTCCTGGATTGGATTATTAATTATATGCATATTTGAATGACCTTAAGTATTTTCCCAAGGTCGGCTGAGAGATTTCACTCGTTTTGCTCATTATGGCTTTTATTTGATTGCAATTTTTCAGACACTTTTCATACAAAGTGACTCATAGCACAATAATTAGTCGTACTATTACTACTTAAAGGTAGAGATTGCCTTCATAGAAAATTAAAAATAACCCTGATATACCATGAATTAAGTATAAATTAAAATTTAACAGAAAAAAAAAACAATATTGACATAAAACGACACAAAACGCAACACAATTACTAAAATTACAAAGAAAACAAATAATCAAAATATTAAAGATGAAGATTAGATAAAGATGGCTTCCAGCAGTACTATTTAATGCTGGTTGGAAGGAGCAGCAGGCAGTAGGAACAAGAGTTAAATTGATGGCAGATTACTTTTACTTGAAGAGGCAGGTGATAGCACCATTAGGTGAACTGTACAATGCAGCACTCTCCATTTCAAGGTCCAAAAACCACTGAGGTGGAAAACAAAATCTGTCACCCTCCTTTTTCACTCTAATCGAGCTTAAAGGTGATCAATGACAGAGCAGGCAGTGCTATCTGACTCTCTCTCTGTCCAGAGGGTGAAAAAATGTGCGTTAGACTTCCAACAACCACCCAGGCCTCCTATAAAGCTAAAGAAGGGCTTTCTGTCTTAAAAAAGGTGAAAAGAGGTAAGAATGCTTGGTAGTAGTCTATTAGGCCACGTGTCCACCAAAGTGACTATAGCCAGTGGAAAACACCAGATGCTCTCCTAAAAAATGCCTAGCTGTGAGGTTTTTTTTAATGATATGGAAACCCATTTCCACCACTGAATATGATATAAACTCGCAACTGCGAAAAATAAAGTTGCAATTCTGAGAAATGAATTCAGAATTGTGAGATATAAACTCAAAATTCAGATTTTTTCCAAAAAATTGCAAGTTTGTCTCAATTGTGACTTTTTCTTTTCAGAACTGCAAGTTTATATCTCACAATTTTATAACATGCAATTGCGAGTTAAGTCAGAATTGTGAGATAAAACGATGAAATTCTGAGAACATATCATTTCTGAAAACATTTGCATTTCTGACTTTATAACCCAAAATTTTGAGTTTATATCCTGCAATTCTGACTTTATAACTCAAAATTGAGTTTATATCTCAAAATTGTGAGTTTATAGCTTGCAATTCTGACTTTATAACTCAAAACTGAGTTTATATCTTGCAATTATCACTTTATAACTCAAAATTGTGAGTTTATATCTTGCAATTCTGATTTTATAACTCAACATTTTTAATTTATTTCTGGCATTTCTGACTTTAACTCAAAATTGTGAGTTTATATCTTGCAATTATCACTTTATAACTCAAAATTATGAGTTTATATCGTGCAATTCTGACTTTATAACTCAAAATTGAGTTTATATCTTGAAATTGTGATTTTATATCTCAAAATTGTGAGTTTATAGCTTGCAATTCTGACTTTATAACTCAAAACTGAGTTTATATCTTGCAATTATCACTTTATAACTCAAAATTGTGAGTTTATATCTTGAAATTGTGATTTTATATCTCAAAATTGTGAGTTTATAGCTTGCAATTCTGACTTTATAACTCAACATTTTGAATATTTCTGGCATTTCTGACTTTAACTCAAAATTGTTAGTTTATATCTTGCAATTCTGACTTTATAACTCAAAATTGAGTTTATATCTTGAAATTGTGATTTTATATCTCAAAATTGTGAGTTTATAGCTTGCAATTCTGACTTTATAACTCAAAACTGAGTTTATATCTTGCAATTATCACTTTATAACTCAAAATTGTGAGTTTATACCTTGCAATTCTGATTTTATAACTCAACATTTTGAATTTATTTCTGGCATTTCTGACTTTAACTCAAAATTGTGATTTTATATCTTGCAATTCTGACTATATAACTCAAAATTATGAGTTTATATCGTGCAATTCTGACTTTATAACTCAAAATTGAGTTTATATCTTGAAATTGTGATTTTATATCTCAAAATTGTGAGTTTATAGCTTGCAATTCTGACTTTATAACTCAAAACTGAGTTTATATCTTACAATTCTGACTTTATAACTCAAAATTGAGTTTATATCCCACAATTCTGACTTTGTAACTCAAAATTGAGTTTATATCCTTTAATTCTCACTTTATAACATAAAATTGTGAGTTTATTTTCCACAATTCTGACTTTAAAACTCAAAATTGAGTTTATATCCTGCAATTCTGAAATTACAACTCAAAATTGAGTTTATTTCTTGCAATTCTGACTTTATAACTCAAATTTGTGAGTTTATATCTTGTAACTCTGACTTTATAACTCAAAATTGTGTGAAAATCTCACAATTCAGAAAAGAAGTCATACTTACAAATTTGTTTAACGCAATTCCGAGAATTTTTTTTAATTGCGAGAAAGAAAAAAAAAATCAGAATTGTGAGATAAAAATTCAATTACCTTTTTTTCATTTATTTTCAGTCGTAGTACAAGCAGGGTGTGACGATTAGTCAGTGCGGTATTTGCCCCACCCCTCCTCCACTCTGATTGGATGGCTAACTAAAATGTGACATCTCTGCATTAAACATTCTTCAGCTTTCAGTGCCAAAAAAAAGCCCAAGCATTCAACACGCTCAGCACCTTGTCCCATCGATATACCCGGCCTTAGTCCATTTTTAAATAAAATGAAAAATAGTAATAGTTAAAAAAAATAAATAAATAAATAAATAAATATAATTAATAAAAAATGCAATTATTTTGAAAAAAAAAAAGAATATAAATAAAAAGAGAAAATAAGCTTTGTTAATATAAGACAACACAGTAGGCTATTATATATGATAAGATGACAACCAGAACAGACTATGAAAATATCAATTAATTGATATGTGTGTTGTTCTACTTTAATGATACCAACCAATATTTGTTATATAAGTCATCAGGTGAGCACCATTCTGTGTAAATACAACATAATTGACTTGTTAGCTTGAAAAGAAAAAGACATATAGTTAGAGCTCCTCACAACCTGGGGCTTTTCTCACAATTTAGTCCAAACTGTATTAATGATTAAACACTCTAAAGCCAACCCTTTGCAAGACTAATAAATACACACTGCATTCACTCCATCTAACCAAACAAATAAAACAGACCTAGATAGCAATACATCGACCGCCAAGTTTGTCTGTGCTTTCTGCGAAATGTCACAACATTGATTCATTTGGTGAATTATTGTAGCTGAATGCTCAACTTTTTGCTTACTTTCTGTTTCACCGAAGAAGAGTTCTGTGTAGGAGACATTAATCAGAACGCACAAGCTCTGAGTAATGGGCGTACAGCAAGAATATTTACACCTTGCTCAATTTCCAAAAAAAAAAAACACATACAACTTCAGTGCAGACAGATTGAACCTGTGTGATTAAATATACAGCAGTGCATTATTACATAAAACTCCAGTGTGTATGGTGTTTCAAGACCTTTCCATTTACAAGCCCTTCAGCAATTCTACAGTATTTGATGTAGAGTATCATGTTGCAACTTTCATGTAATGCACTGATTTTAACATTAGTGACAGATGAAAGATTCCCAAAGCATTCCGAAGACTTCATAAATAATGAAGATTCAAAAAAAGCTAGTGATCTCCTCAAACAAACTCAACATTCAGTGACGCTGCGGTATTAAATGGGGTGTTCAGAATACAAAGTAGCCAGCGTTCAAGGGAGTTACATAATCAGTCACACGTTCTGACATCAGTGAAGTCCAATGTGTGAAAATGTGTCTTCTGACTCTCAAAATCCAACCCCTAAAATGCTGAATGAATTATTTCTGATGCTAGTGAATTATTAACATGGGTTTGCTCCCACTCCTACAAGGAACATATGCATTATGGATTTGGCTGACGTGCTCAGAGGAAACGTCCATATGTTTTCAGACCGACGGAACAGGTTAATTATAGGTAACACCTCCGCTCTGGCCTGGATATGTACAGTATTGAACACGTCAAATGTGTTGTTTGTCATATAAACAGGTCAACGCTGACTTTTAGTGTGATTTTGATGTAAAAGTTTGGTGTTTTAGTATCTGGAGTGAATAAAAGTACACATCTAAATACACATCAGAAATCCGTTTTAAATGTGTTATTGCCACTCTCAGGAGGCTCCTTTTGAAAGCTTAAAAACGAAACTCTCCAGAAACGTCAGTCACTCCAAAATGTGTCATAAAAGTTTAACAATTAGGAATGAAACTTTGATGCGGCAGCTATGAAGATAAAAATGCATAATGTTTTGTAAGAGATGACTTGTCTTGTGTTATTCATGAGTTCTTGTGTTAGCAGCTCAGTGCAAAAATTAGTGCCACGCGTCGTGGTTTGGGTGATGAGAATTAATTTTAGTTATGCGACATTCGCAATTAATTTGCTGAATGTTAGATATTGAAAGGTTAGCACGTACTAGTAACTATTATAACTATTAGGAATTGGCAAGTTTTGTGGCCGGTTGCAATAATATATACATATATATATTAACTGACTATAATTCCATTACGTAAAATTATTGTTTAAATTGAATAAATCTAATCAAAGTAATAAGTATTTTTAATACAATTAAAGAAATAACATAAAAAGTGCAAAAATTATAATTTTTTTTTTAGAAAAAGTAGTTTAAATTAAATTGTATAAATATAATATAATGTAACATTATAAAATGCAATATAATTTTAAATAAAAATGTTAAAATATTACAAAAAGTAGTTTATAATATAAAGTGTGTGTGTATAAATAATGTTTATTTTAAAATGTTATATTAATATTTAAAATTAATAACATTCTAATAAAAATAGCAATATAATATAAAGTAATATATTATTTAATGTAATACAATTTTAAATAACAACTACAATATTTAAAAACATTTGAAAAAGTATTTTATTATAAAAGTATATAATCATTTTTACATTTTAAATATTTTTGATTACAAACATATTAATAAAATTATTAATAAAATTTTATATATTATATAATATAATATAATTCTAAATAAAAATTAAAATATTTATAAATATTAAAAAATTTGTTTAGAATAAAACGTGTATGTACAGTATATATATATATATATATATATATATATATATATATATATATATATATATATATATATATATAATTTGTAGATTTTATAATAAACTGTAAAAATTTTTTATTAAAAAAACATTAGTGTGTTTATATATATATTAATATAATGCAATATGTTATATAATCTAATATAATTATGAATAAAAAAGTTATAAAAATTATATATATATATATATATATATATATATATATACACACACACACACACACACACACACACACACACACACACATATATACAGTATATTAACAGTATATAATTTATATAATATTGTAATAAAAAATTTCTACAAATATTAGAAAAATACTTTAGAATAAGGTGTATGTGTGTGTATATTTCATTATACTTCCTACATTTTTTAACATTAACAACATTTTAATAAAAATAATTTATATAATATGGTAATTAAAATATCTAAAAATATTAGAAAAATACTTTAGAATAAGGTGTATGTGTGTGTGTGTGTGTGTGTATACATACATTTTTACATTTTATATTAATTTTTAAAATTGTTAAATTTAAATACAAATTTAAATATATCAATATTAGAAAATGTATAATAAAAGGTATATATATATATATATATATATATATATATATATATATATATATATATATATATATATATATATATATATATATACATACATACCATTTTTATTAACAACTGTATTATTCACTGTAATAAAAATATTGATACATTTTCATAAATTATATAATAATATAATTCAATAAATATTTCATACAAGTATTTTTACACAAACACTATATATATGTGCAAATCAAAGT
>NC_133382.1:33470653-33485788 GCF_049309525.1 Garra rufa
GTTAAAATACACAAAAATGCTGAAAAATAAAGAATTTGTGTGACATGAAGGACTTTTCTGAAGAACAGCAGGCAGTTTAAGTGTTCAGGACAAACAAGGGACTCATGAACAAATATCAAAAAAAAAAATAACCTGTGCATCATTCAGGTAACAACAGTATTAAGAATCACCAGCTGGTTTTCAACATATTTAATGACTTTTGTGGTTTCTCTTTAACATAAGGGAAGTGTTTTCTGTGCAGACTCTTGTAAAGCAAGGCTGTTTTAATTAGAGCTACAAAGAGAACAGTCCACTTTTTAATGATGTGTCTCTCATAAATAGGTATCAAGGCTGTTTATTGTTGTGTACATGCTCTGGAATGAATTCAAGTCTCTTATAGGAACAGTTTGCCCCCCAAAAAAGAAAATGTTGTCTTGATTTACTCACCGTAATTTTGTTCCAAGTCCATATGACTTTCTTTCTTCTGTAGAAAACACAAAAGATGATGTTAGGCAGAATGACTCTGCTCTTTACCACAATGAAAGCAAAGAAAACCAAAATGTGCCATTAAAACACCATAAAAAGTAATAGCCTGATATATTCCTAAAACTTCTGATAGTTTTGTATGACCACAACAAAACTAAAAAATACAATATATGGTATTTTTCACTGCACAATGATTTATGCATAGCTTTATAATAGGCAAAATACACTGTAAGAGGATGCTGATTTATTATAACAACCAAATGATAATAATCACAATTTTTATTTTGTATTCATACTGTGGTGCACTAAAGAGAGCTCACGTTCATTTTCACTGAATACACGGAAAATGTTAGTTCCCTCTCGATTAGGGATGCACCGATCCGGATCGGCCGATCACTTGCGCGTTTTGTCAGTAATGCCGGTTCTGTAATCAGCGGTAAATGCCATCAGGTGCGTGATTTCACGTTGAGCCGTATATACTACACACAGCCGTTGTTCACTGACGAGCTGCGCACATTCACACTGATAATGAACATTGATTTGCGCAGCTCGTCGGTAAACAACGGCTGTGTGTAGTATATACGGCTCAACGTGAAATCACGCACCTGATGGCATTTACCGCTGATTACAAAACCGGCTTTACTGACAAAACGCGCAAGCATGATCGGCCGATTCGTATCGGTGCATCCCTACTCTCGATACTTCACTCGTACTGTATCTGAAAGACGCTTTGGGGAAAACTCCTTTTTCTCCGAGACTGAAGCATTTCAATAACGCAGTGTTACTGCACGGCCATTGGTTCGTGCAGTGAGTAAAAAATGAACCTATGGCTCGGCAGCGGAGCTGCACGAACCTATGGCGAAAGCTTGCGCCAAATTCCGCCAGAATAGGCGGAGTAACTGGCTATATAAGCGCGCGTATCGCCATAGGATCTCAGATTTCTTCTCCTTCAGCAACGATTTCTTGCTGATCTACGAGACTCGATGCTGCTCGCCATTGAACACGCCTTCGCAGCGGATCAAGCTGAACGAGCGACCCTCTGCTTGGCTGATTCGCCACTTCTCTGCCAGCTTCAGCGTCGCAGCAGCAGCGGTCCCAGCTGATTCCCTGCCGCCATCCGGCGAGTCTATAAAAGTTTACTTCTAAGAGGTAAGTTCTAAAAGAGCAAATTTACTAGCGACGTTGTTGCAAATGTCGCGATGCGAGTGGCCCGTGCAGGGCTCTGCACGATGCAGAAAGGGCAGTGAGTGTACGCTCACTGAGACGGAATGCTCTCGCGGACAGTATGAGTCTCGCTCTTTCGCTCGCGAACCCTGTTCTCCCGTTTCTTCTCTCTCAGCAAGGCTCGGAGAAAGAGACAGCGGAGTTAGGAAGCTAAGCAACAGGGTCTGAACGATCTTATGCCGGCACTGAGCCCGCGCGTTCGCTCTTCCCGTTGCACTTTGATCTGACAGCTTCGCGTTTGTGTGTGTCGCTAAGGAAGACGGACTGCTTCCAGTATGAAAGCTGTCTGCCCCGGTTCGCTCGCAGAAGGCGTCCCCGCCACTTCAGCTCTCCTGTTTCTCTCCTCCCAGTAATCTCGGAGGAAGCAACAGCTAGTTGTGAGCTGAGCGATCAGACATGAGCATTCTCATGCCGACACAGATTCTGCGTGCTTTATTGATTGCCAGCGTGTGTTACTCGCAAGGATCAGAGGCACTCGTAACAACGAGCGGCTTTAATCCTCCTAGGCAGATCGGAGCAAAGTGCTGTCACATTACAGACCGCTTCACGTTTGTGTATGCACCGCTTCTGCTGCGCTCACAGAGGCGAGCTGCTTACATTAAGTAGTCTGTACCTGTTTCGCTCGCGGGAGTCGCCCCGCCTCCCCCGTTCTCGCGTTTCTCTTCTCCAAGTTACCTCGGAGAAAGAAACGGTGAACGCGCGATCAGACTTAGGTGATTTAACGCCGGCAAAGCCCCGCGTGCGTCACTCTCTATGCAGCTTTGATCTGCCAGTGTCTGCCATGAGGATCTGCGCCTCTCGCTTTATCAAGCGGCTCTATCCTTATGAGCAAATCGGAGCAGAACGCTGTCACCCATGATTCTGTATTGCTGACAGCTTCATATTTCAATGCGCCTCTCGCCTGGGCCACGCCCACGATGAGGCTGAGTGTGCTGAGACAGACACACTCTCATTATGAGTATTATGTCTGGATTAGTCTCGCGTAGCCAGACCTTCAGACTGACGTCTTAAGGTCTGGAATTCATGGCAGCTTTAATTGGCCAAGGCCCGCCTATAAGGCCGTTTGACCGACATGTCAAACAACCAATCACAGTTCGTTTCGTTCAGCGTCACGTTTCGGGGCGTAGAAATGTGCCCACAACAACAGACTGGCATGCAACAAGTCAGTCATTGAAATAACCAGCATTGAAAGTTAACGAAGAAGAGGGAGAACAAGCAGTAAGTCAGTAATTTGTTCGCGAACGTCGCAAATGTGTTTAACAACAACGGCGTCTGTATAAGCACCTTTTAGCAAAACACCGAGTAAACCAGTCTGCGCTTTGTTTCTCGGCGGACCGAAAATAAACGCGACACTCGCATGTTCCGGAAATCCGGTCAAATTCAACTAATCAGATGACGACTTCGACATTCCTGAAGTGTTTCCAGTTAAGTGTACCATATGCATCAGACGTTTAGCCAACGTTCCGTGGGCGTGACGTCTGAGGCTGAGACTATGTCTGGATCAGCTTTGCTCGCGGCTTGCTTTTCTCAATGAAGAAAGCCCCACCCCTCCCCCCGTCTGCTATGAGCAGATCTGAGGGGATGTGCGCAGCGTTTTAATCTGCCTATATGTTCACATATAAAGATCATCAGTACTCCTCTTCTTGAGCAGTTTGATCTTTTTAGGTGGATTAAAGGAGATTGCTGTCACTATGATTATTACTGACAGCTTCAAATTGGATGCGTCAGGGCCACGCCCACACTGAGGCTGCGCTCGCTGAGACGATGAGTGTTATGTCTTGCTGGCGGCTCGTTTTCTCAATGAAGACAACCTACACCTCTCCTTGTCCGCTACATGAGAGAATGCACACAGCACTTGATAGCCTCCAAGCACCCCGTTATGTTCCGTGTGCCAACGGCTATATGTTTGTGAAAAATGTTGTGACTCCTGGGCTCTTTCTGACAGCGCCCTCACAACCTGCCGTTGTTATAGCGGAGAAAATAAAAAGAAACATTCGCAAAAAGAGAGCAAAATTCCTCTTCTACTTCTATCAAGCAGCGATCCCACGGGAAGGGATCAGCTGCTTGAACCAATACAACCCCTCGCCACACGGGCCAAGGCCTGGCAGGCCATCCCCGGAGTGTCAAAATGGGTTTTGGAAATAATAGAACGAGGTTACACACTTCAGTTCGCTCGACGACCCCCGCGCTTCAGCGGTGGTGTCTCCACCTCAGTTCACACCAAGGACATAGACGTTCTGCGTGCAGAGGTGAGGAATTTGCTGGCAAAAGAAGCCGTAGAGACGATTTCCCCAGCACAGAGCGAGTCAGGCTTCTACAGCCGGTCTAAGACCCATCCTCGACCTCAGACTTCTGAACCACGCCCTCATGAGACGGCTATTCAGAATGATTACACTGATCCTCTCGCAAATACGCCCAGGGGACTGGTTCTGTTCACTGGATCTGAAAGATGCATACTTTCACATCCAAATTGCCCCCCATCATAGGCAATTTTTGAGATTCGCCTTCAAGGGAGTGGCTTATCAGTACACAGTCCTTCCTTTTGGACTGTCTCTAGCTCCCTGCACGTTTACGAAGTGCATGGACGCAGCTCTTTCCCCCCCTGAGACAGATGGGAATTTGCGCCCTGAACTACCTTGATGACTGGCTCATTCTGGCCCAGTCAGAGGACAAGCTGACATGTCACAGATCCTTTCTCCTCAGCCTCTAAGAGTGCCTAGGACTCAGGGTCAATTTTGCCAAGAGCAATCTGTCCCCCAGCCAACATATATCGTTCCTGGGAGCAGTTTTCGACTCTGTCCAAATGAGGGCAGTTGTTGCGCCACAACGAGCTCTGGCCATTCAAAAGGTTGTGGCCTCCTTCAAAATCAGAACCCTTCGCCCTCTCAAAGCTTTTCAGAGGATGTTAGGCCTTATGGCTTCTGCATCCCCAGTACTTCAGTTGGGCCTGCTGGGCATGCACCCCCTTCAGTATTGGCTGACCGAAAGTTCCATCTTACGCCTGGCGTCAGGGGCGCCTGCATGTCAAGGTGAATCAGGCCTGCTTCTCAGCCCTGACCCCTTGGAAGGACCCTAAGTGGATGGAACAGGGCACTCCCCTAGACACGGTCTACATAAGGAATATGGTGTCGACAGATGCTTCCAACACGGGTTGGGGAGCACTGTGCGACGGCAATCCGGCATTCGGCCGCTGGTCGAAAGCGGAAAGCCGCCTTCACATCAACTGTCTAGAAATGCTAGCAGTGTGTTTAGGCCTTCAAACCCTTCTACCAGTCTTAAAGGGACATCACGTCTTAGACCGCTCGGACAGCATGACAGTCGTGTCCTACATAAACCGTCAGGGGGTCTTTCATCGAGACTTCTGTTCACTCTAGCGGAACGTCTCTTGAAATGGGCCCAGCTGAACCTGCGTTCATTGAAAGCAACGCATGTACCAGACAGGCTGAATCAGGGAGCAGACATGTTATCTCGGAGCAACGTCTCCTCAGACGAGCGGATGCTCCATCCCGAAACGGTTCAGGAAATATGGGCTGTCTTTGGCAAGGCGAAAGTCGACCTTTTTGCCTCAGAAGACAATTTTCATTGCCCAATCTATTCAAAGGATCAGGATGCACTGGCCCACGATTGGCCCAGCCTCCTTCTATACGCGTTTCCCCTGATCGCCCTGATACCTCAGGTCATCAGGCGAGTCAGGGAACAAAAACTCAAAGTCCTGTTGGTGGCCCCATTCTGGCAGAACCAGCATTGGTTCCCAGACCTTCCTCGGCTGCTCTCGTCAGCCCCCTGGCCTATTCCACTGAGACGAGATCTCTTAACACAGGCACCTTTCCACAGTACTAGGAGCTCTTAAAAGCCCCCCATTTGAGCCGCTGCAGTCCATTGACCTTCGCCCTCTAACGTTGAAAACCGCCCTGCTTTTGGCATTGGCATCAGTAAAACGCATGGGTGACCTACAGGCTCTCTCAGTGAACCCTGTATGCCTGGAATTCGGGCCTAATGACTCCAAAGTCATCCTGAAGCCAAGGCTTGGTTATATATCAAAGTGTCTCTCGACCCCTTTCAGAGATCAAGTTATCACTCTGTTGGCGCTTCCTCCCTCGGAGCAAGGCCAAGACTTCAATCCTCTTTGTCCTGTTAGGGCATTGAGGAGCTATGTGGAGAGATCTGCTTCCTTCAGACAGGTTATCCAAATGGATAGTAGAAGCTGGCATACTCTTCTTTGGGTCTACAATGCCCCATGGGAGTTAAAGCCCACTCGACTAGAGGCATTGCCTCATCCTGGGCCTGGTCCAGTGGAGTTTCTATTGCTGAAATTTGTGCGGCGGCTGGCTGGGCCTCGCCGTCCACATTTGCTAGATTTTATAATCTGGAGTTTCCGACCTTACAGGCTCGGATTTTTTCTGCATAAATGGATAACCATTGAACCAGTATTTAGTTATATGATATATGTCTTGGCCCTCTTGCGAGCTCCAAACTGAATTATCTCCCTGGAACAGTCGTTTATTGGGTTTCCCGACTGAATAGGATGGCCCTGACAAGCCCCTAGGTGCTAGGGCCATTATTAGTCGTTCCTCTACCATAGCTACGGCGGGATTGTACTGGTTCCCCAAAGCGTCTTTAAGACACAGTACGAGTGAAGTATCGAGAGGGAACGTACTCGGTTACTTCCGTAACCTCGGTTCCATGAGATACAGAACGAGTACTGCGTTGCTGGCCGTGCTATGTAGCCGCACGACTCAGTCGTCGCTTCAGTCGAAGTAACCTGAGATCCTATGGCGAAACGCGCGCTTATATAGCCAGTTACTCCGCCTATTCTGGCGGAATTTGATGCAAGCTTTCGCCATAGGTTCGTGCAGCTCCGCTGCTGAGCCATAGGTTCGTTTTTTACTCACTGCACGAACCAATGGCCGTGCAGTAACACTGCGTTATTGAAATGCTTCAGTCTCAGAGAAAAAGGAGTTTTCCCCAAAGCGTCTTTTAGACGCAGTACTCGTTCCGTATCTCAGGGAACCGAGGTTACGGAAGTAACCGAGTACGTTTCTTTGATCAGTTATACAAATACAAATACATTTATTACCTATTACCTTACACATATTAGTGGATTAGGTGTCCTGAAATATCACATCCATCTTTGCGACCGCCATAAACGGCAAAAACTAGCCTCAGATTCTCTGTTTAGCAAATCGAGGGCAACTCATATATGGAAACAGGAAGTTGCGATTGCGGTTGTTGAAGTGCAGATCATCAAGTTGAATGTCATTTTCAGCTTCACAAGCAGTCAGTGTTAGTTTGTAGTGCTAGAATACGCTGTTGTTTTCACAACTCTGACACGATATGCTGCTGTTCACATGCTCTATTTCTGATTACAACTGTCTTAACGCATCTTTGTGGAGTTTTAGGAAAAGAGGGCGTGGCTAAATTTGGTGTTTTTTCATGAGGCGTCATGTAAACAGTGTCACTGAACCGAAAGAAACTCACATATTTAGCTGATTATTGCTGCTGAAAATGTTCAATTATTGTTATGTTTTGGGCTGTACTAATTGGTCCCACTAGGAAAAACACTTGGAGTACTATAGCACTTCCAAAAGTTAAAACAAATAAAGGAGAAGAGGGCAAAAAGCTACCTAAGGAACATAAGGTGTTAGTGGTTGGTCAAACTGAACCAGGATTTCGAGGGAAAGAATCTTGACAACATTTGTTTGTTCTTATTATTTCTGGTCAGGTACGTGAAATATTAGGCTAATATCTTAATTAATACTGATTGTACTTATTTTACCACCTATTAACCTTTTATTAGGTTTGTCAAAATATTGTGCCCTTTCCTGCTTACCAAGTCCTTCTCTATATAATTTAGCAGCTTTCACATGTTTTTTTTCCATGGTTTAGACTGTAAATTAGCAGAACAACATATTCAACATATGGTTTAATATTCATTAAACCGTGCAATCCATGCTGTTGTTTACATCCGAGAGTGCAAACCCTATATTAAACAAAACACTAGAAACACAAACCAACAAAATAATTTAAGATTTCAGCTGTCATGGTAGTTTTTCAAACTCTATTAGAGAGACTATCTTTGATGAAACTGCTTTTGTCTTGAAGTCTTGAACAGTTGTTCTACCATAAATAATTCAATAGCCTCTGTAGAGACAAACATTACATTTAAACATGATATGAACTGTATATCCTGTGCATTATAAGAAACATGAAATCATCAGGACAGAAGATAAATAGACTTTGTGGTGCATGGGCATGAATTAATTAGCCTGCAGGAAACAAATAAGTCCGGACTAAAATTGCAACTCTTTTTATTGACTACTCTGTTTTCTTCTCCTTGCTGGGCTCTGCTAAAGGATCCTAGAGAATTACAGAGATTCAGACCATCCACTTCAAACACAGGAGTGGAATGAGTGTTAGAGAGAGAGAGAAAGGAAGAGAGAGAACTGTATTAGCACCTGGTCGAGAGGTCAGACAGCCTGAAAGATGACAGTCTGATGCTCTTTCAGACGGCCATAGACGGCTCTCTCTTTCTTCACCTCTAAAGGATTCTTTATTGCTGTTTTTTTTCATGAAAGTTTCATACAGAAGTAATTAACAAACATAATGCTTAACAGATCTATGATGAACATGTTTTATAACTAGAATGAAAGGTTGTCATAAAGCCTTTTTCTGAAAGTTAACAGTAAAAATAGTTTGAAGGTTACAGGTTTTACAGATAGACCTTGCAGAATCTGCAAAATGTTAATTATTTTACCAAACAAGAAGGGATCATACAAAATGCATGTTATTTTTTATTTCACATAAAAGATGTTTACATGTAGTCCAGAAGAGAAAATAATAGTTTACTTTATAAAAATGACCCTGTTCAAAAAGTTACATACACTTGATTCTTAATACCTTGTTGCTAAGTGAATGAACCACAGCTGTGTTTTTTTTTTGTTTGTTTGTTTGTTTAATGATCGTCCTGAGCAGTTAAACTGCCCGCTGTGTTTCTTTGGCTTTTCAGCATTTCTGTGTTTGAACCATTTCCAACAATGACTGTATGCTTTTGAGATCCATCTTTTCACACTGAGGACAACTTAAGGACTCATATGCAACTATTACAAAAGGTTCAATTGCTCACTAATGCTCCAGAAGGAAAAACAATGCGTTCAATTCAGTTCAAAAACAATTCAGTACTGCCCTTCCGAGGCTACAGAAGACACTTAAATGTTTCCCAGAAGACAAAATAAGTTAAAGTTACCCTGATCTTCAAATTCCAAAAGTTTTCACCCCCAGCTCTTAATGCATCAGTGAGTGTTTGAACCTTCTGTAATAGTTGCATATGAGTTCCTTCTTTTGTCCTCAGTCTGAAAAGGTGGATCTCAAAATCATACAGTCATTGTTGGAAAGGGTTCAAATACACAAAAATGCTGAAAATCCAAAGAATTTGTGGGACCTGAAGAATAGCGAACAGTTTAACTGTTCAGAACAAACAGACTCATGAACAAATATCACTAAAAAAAAAAAAAAACACAGCTGTGGATCATTCAGCTAACAACACGATATTAAGAATCAAGTGTATGAAAACTTTTGAATGGAGTCATTTTTATAAATTCAACTATTATTTTCTCTTGTGGACTATATGTAATCATCTTTTATGCAAACTATCTTATTTAGGTCAGTACTAAATAAAAACAACAACATGCATTTTGTATGATCCCTCTAAAATAATTAACATTTTGCAGATTCTGCAAGGTGTATGTAAACTTTTGACTTCAACTGTAGATAGATAGATAGATAGATAGATAGATTAGATAGATTAGATAGATCCTTCCACGAGCGAAACAGGAGAAAGAAAAATTAATGCATGTTATTTGCACACATTCACTGTATACACCATGTACCTGAACACATAATAACAGTACAAGGCTGAACACAAATAGCCTGTGAATTTATAGTTCTCTACAGGTAGCTGTCGTCAAACTGGCAGGTGTGTCGTTGGGGAAATGTTTGTCTTCCTTCCTCTGAGCTCAAGGGCTCCTGATTAAGCACTCTACCCCTGTTTCGGTTCTGCCTGGTTTAATCCGTCTCCCTCTCACTCTCTTCCTCTCTCTCTTCTCTCGCACTTTCATGCAAGTGAAAAAAGCCAATGTTCACGTATGCCAAAGAACAAAACATTCTGATCAGTTTTCTCCCTCGCAGATTAAATTAAGTCGAACACTTACATAAAAGCAGTTTCCAGTTCGGAATCGCAAAGAACAAAGGACGTTTATTTAAATCTCTTTTCATTTCGCTCTCTCTTTGTCTGAGCTGAATGCATAGATGTTTTGATCTTTTATATAGTGGTGCAATTTATTTTACTGACCTAATGTCTCAAAAGTCATACTTCAGTTTTACGACTTTAAGATATCTGTTTGTATCACAGCACAGTTCAAAAGTCATAAAATATTTAAAGCCAACGGCTTTAAAACGGATTCATGTTTTACCCGTTAAATGCTATTTGTGGAACTATTGGGAAAAATCTACAAATGTTAAAAGCAAATAATAAATATAATTACAGCAGAATAGATAGATTTAAAATGTTCAAATAATGAACTAATTTGAACATTCTTTTGTTGTTTATGTCAAATGCATCTAACTTTACAGTACTTTGACAAATAAGGGCAGGTTGGATAACGTAGTTTATCTTAAAATTAACAAAATAATGCAAAATGAAAGAAATATGACAGAGACTATACACTAAATATATTCACTTACAAAAACATAAACATTCTTTGTGTTTAATGTGAATTGTTTGCAATGAAAACATTGAATTTCAAAAGAATCCAAACACTCAAACTATAATGACAAGCCTGTTGGGTTTTTCCAAAATAAACAATGTCATCTAAATGCATCACTATAAATCAACAGAAACAACAACAAACTAAATCGGATCATTATATATAAAAAGCAAGGGTCTTTAATATTTTTTAGGCCAAGGACCCCTTAGTAGATGGAATAAATCAGCATGCATATATTAAATATCAATGTATTTGCATACTTTGATATTTACATTAAAACAAATAATTGTTTATACATAGTTATGACTGCAGTTTAATTTTACATAATGTATTTTTGCATAATATATAATTATAATAAAATAATATTGACTAAAAAATAATGAACATGATTAAAAAAAACATTTAACTTTGGATTTGGTTGCAGTTAATTTTAGTTTTATTATTCATTATATTTTAAACTAACTTTTTTTCCTTTCTCTCCAAAATTTAGGCTTTTAGGCCAAGGACCCCTTAGTAGAATTAATAAATTCAATATGAATGTATTTACATACTTTGATATTTACATTAAAACAAATAATTGTTTATGCATTATTATTATTGTTTATGCAATTTTACATAATACATTTTCACATAATATACAATTACAATTAATTAAAAAATAATTATATTTTATATTTTTATTTCACTTTTTATATAAAGAACATTTTTATATAAAGAACAACATTTCCCTTTAGATCTGGTTGAAGTATATATTTTTATTTTATATTTTATTTTATCACAAAAAAAGAAACGTGCCTTTTTTCCCCTAAAAAAATTGGCTTGTAGGCCAAGAACCCATAAGTAGATCGGATAAATCAACAAGCGTATATTAAATATTAAAAATATTTTTTTTAACTGTAATTGTATTTTATTTATTTACATAATAAAACATGATTTTACACAGAAACATTTCACTTTAGCTTTGAAGTAAATACTTTTTAATTTTAATTTATTTTATTTTGACTAAATAACTAATTATTATTAATTATTATGAATGCAGTTTCATTATACATAATTGTAATTTTACAAGTTTAATAAATTATTCTTTTTTAATTAATTGTAAATGTATTATAATATATATATACAGTGGGTACAGAAAGTATTCAGACCCCCTTAAATGTTTCACTCTTTGTTATATTGCAGCCATTTGCTGAAATCATTTAAGTTCATTTTTTCCCCTCATTAATGTACACACAGCACCCCACATTGACAGAAAAACACAGAATTGTTGACAATTTTGCAGATTTATTAAAAAAGAAAAACTGAAATATCACATGGTCCTAAGTATTAAGACCCTTTGCTGTGACACTCATATATTTAACTCAGGTGCTGTCCATTTCTTCTGATCATCCTTGAGATGGTTCTACACCTTCATTTGAGTCCAGCTGTGTTTGATTATACTGATTGGACTTGATTAGGAAAGCCACACACCTGTCTATATAAGACCTTACAGCTCACAGTGCATGTCAGAGCAAATGAGGATCATGAGATCAAAGGAACTGCCTGAAAAGCTCAGAGACAGAATTGTGGCAAGGCACAGATCTGGCCAAGGTTACCAAAAAAAAATCTACTGCATTTAAGGTTCCTAAGAGCACAGTGGCCTCCATAATCCTTAAATGGAAGACGTTTGGGACGACCAGAACCCTTCCTAGAGCTGGCCGTCCGGCCAAACTGAGCTATCGGGGAGAAGAGCCTTGGTGAGAGAGGTAAAGAAAAACCCAAAGATCACTGTCGCTGCAATATAACAAAGAGTGAAACATTTAAGGGGGTCTGAATACTTTCCGTACCCACTGTATTTTTTTTTTTTTTTTTTTTTTTTTTTTTTTTTTTACATAATGAACCTGATTTTCCAAATAAACATTTAACTTTAGGTTTGGTTTAAATAAATATTTTATTTTATTTGTTATTTTATTTATTTATTTTTAATTTTACATAATACATTTTTACATAATATTTAATTATTTTTTTTTAAAGGAACCGTATGTAGGATTGTGGCCAAAACTGGTACTGCAATCACATTCGAAATACTGTAGAAAGGTCTATCCCCTCCCGCTTCACCCTGACTCGAGGTTGCCAGCTAAGCTGCAGGAGTAGGCTGCAATAAGGAGCTTCCAACGGCAAGTGACGCACAGTAATTTGTTTTTCTTCTGTTAATTATGTTTATGTTTCACGAGATGTTTTGCGAAGTAATTATGTATCGCAAAAATTTACAGATGGCGATTAGCCAAATATTTCGCAAAGATGTACTGTAATACCACATTTAAGTCGGAACATAGGTTGTTTTCCAACCCTGCTAGTGGTGCGATATATAGCTTTTTATGAACGCATTTAGCACGGGCGACCGCGGAAAATCCACTGAGTACTGAAGCAAAGTTAGCCAAACATAGATGAAACTTACCTGTTCAGGAAAAAATTACCAACGAAAGCGTCTGTCTTCAAATTCTTCTCCGTTTTCAGCCGTCTCCATCTTTCAAATGCATCTCCTATACCAATCCTTGTTTTATTTCGGACTTTGTCACAACGTATTTCGGTTTCAAAACGAGGTCTTTTTCGTTTCGTAACGTTATACATGTTTAATCCGACACGTTAGAAGAATAGCCGCAGCTGTAACAGAGCTGGCAACCCGTCTCACGAAACTCTACTGACTTCGTGATTGGTAGATAGCTGGAGGGTGGCGCCTCAGACCAAAACACAAAACGACAACAATAACATCAGTTGTGGGCTGCAACTCTCACTTTTAAATGACAATATCCTGGCCAGACCACTGTTGTCAGTGATATAAGTATTTGAAATGAACATGATTTCTTAATGTCTAGTGACATTTCAGGGCCATTTTATGATTAACTGACATAAATTTCTTACATACGGTTCCTTTAACTAATTGTAATTGTTTTTTAAAATTTTATTTGAACATGATTTCACTTAGCTTTGGTTAAAGTATTTAATTATTTATTTTATTTTATTTTATTTTAAACAAACATTTGCCTTTTTCATCCCAAAATGGTCTGAGATCAAATCAGCCCTATCGCTGGGCGGTACCTTTTCAAAATGTACACCTTTGTAGCTTATTTACCCCTAAAGGGTGTATATTAGTACCTACAGCATGCATTTTAGTACCTAAATGATACATATTACTACCTTTTGAACAGATACTGTCGCAGAGACAGCTTTTGTACCTTTATACAAAAAAAAAAAAAAAAAAAAGTACTAACAAGGACAAATCAGGGACACCGCTTTTGAAATCCCCTATGAAAAATGGTTTTGGTACCATATTGGGTCACCACTTGATGTCCAATGAAAAGCGAAACCAGTTTAGAATCACTGAATCTCCACTGTGTTTTGCTCCACTGGTACTCAAGGCACAAACATATTGTCATCGGACTCCTTTCTGTACCAAAACGATGCCATTACATGAAGAGGAACACAGCCAGCATTAAGTATGGCTGATCATCACGCCTCATATGATGAGGTGCGTATGCCTTGTGCCAGACCACCATCAAAAGCCTCATTTATGTTAGAGAGTGATTCTGCGAAACCATCGAAATGACTGCCTTGACTGTCTGTTCTCTGAGATTACAGACCTTGGGTTTTGATTATATAGCACCAAGCACAAACCGCCAACGCGCAAACATGATTTCCACAAAAGTACAGGTGCAAATTGTGATAAATCCCCTAGGTTTGTTTATAAAAAGCCATAATAATTGAGCTGTTCACACCCTTTAGATCAAGCCTAGCAAAAAGGTGAACTTGCAAGGGAGCTTGCGTTGTATTAGCGTGTGTGCAGATCAAAATCTTTTATTTCAAAAGAGAACAGAAAATCCTGTTTTCCCATAACAGGTCTCTTTCATTTATTAAAAGGCTGCTGACATTTTATGGCCGTGCAGCGGCGCAATAGAAACCTGCTGTTTAAATCACACTCATAATGTCAAAACTCTTTCATCTTGTGTTTGGCTGATTTTGTGCCACTACTTTTTTTGAAAGCTTGCAGGAGGGCTGTGTCTACTACAGAAGAAGCATCTCTAATTTTTCAGTATTTCGTTAGCGTGTGTTATAATGAGTGGCGATATGGTCCTGGAATTCGTTATTTTTAAAGCTGACTGCCGTTATCATTCAGAGAAAGCGACAGCCGCAGTATGTTCTCACCAAGTCTCTATCCATCACATTTCCACAGTGCTATAGTGAAAGCATAAATCAAAATGCAAACAAATAACAAATGTGTACAAACAAAACAAACATTTTATTTTATTTAAAATTTTTTTGCTGGTCATATCTAAAGAGAATGAGTTCAAAATTTATTTATTTATTTT
The DNA here is from genome assembly GCF_049309525.1 of Garra rufa. Taxonomy (NCBI): domain Eukaryota; kingdom Metazoa; phylum Chordata; class Actinopteri; order Cypriniformes; family Cyprinidae; genus Garra; species Garra rufa. The sequence goes on from NC_133382.1 coordinate 33,485,451, forward strand.
ATTGGAATTTAAATAAGTAAATAAATAAATAAACATTTTATTTTATTTTATAATTTGTTTCCTGGTCATATCTGAATATTTTATTTTAAATGCAGCCTAAAAGAGTTCTTTCAAAAACATAAAAATACATCCACTGCCATACAGCCAAATTTTGGATAAATTAAAAAATATAATTTTTTTTAATAAAGCTTAAATTTAAAACAAAAAAAAATACCACTAGACAAACCGGTCATACTTAATATTGATTTATATAATTATTCCCTGATTTATTTTTTACAAAACTTAAGTTGTAAAATACTAAAACATTTAAATAAATAATTTAAAAAAATATTGTATTT
>NC_133382.1:33486288-33531926 GCF_049309525.1 Garra rufa
GAAAGAGCTCATGAACATCTAAATTTATCACACTAATAAACTCAAACCAAATGGCAAAATTTAATTTAAGCACCATAAAAAAATAAAAACCTACATATGCACAAAACAAATCAATTCACTTAAATTGGGCACACTTCAAAATGCTCAAAATGTTTGATTGTTTTTAAAATGCGTGCCCAACAAATGTGACTGTAAAACAACATTTCAGCCTTTTGTCATGCTCTGCTAATTAAAACAACAACATTAAAAAAAAAAGCTCCAACATTGTTCTGAGAATAGCACCGCTACCGTCACAGATAAATTTAGCAGCATTGCTGAAAACACAGGCTTAGGTAGAGAAAAAGTAAGTAAAGAATGTATAGAAAGAGCTATGGAGAATGAATCATGGGGAGCATCTCTAAATCTCTAGAGGATCTTTTCACGCCTCCATTATTAGCAAGCCGGTCTTTAGTCTCATCAGTGTACCTGTTGAGGTGACCGGCGTGTCTTCTGCTCTCCTCACTAAAGAGGCTTTGCTTAATGAATCGCCCTGACTGTGCCGAGTGTTGGCAAGTCTCGTTAGCAAAATGACGGCAGGCCATTTTTGGCTTTGTTTCCGCGTCTGTTCCCCACAGTGACTCTTGGATAAAGGTCAGCATCTGTTCCTCATTGAGTAGGTGCTGAAAGACATCCCACCTCTTTACCTGCTTTGTGCTCTGCTGTCTGACGCTGGGACTTCACGCTTGTCTGGCTGTGATATTGTGAGAATGCTTGAGATTTTCTCTTTTTACAGTTACCCTTTCCTGGGTTTTGTTTGTTTTTTTCTTCTAGAAATGCTTCCGCCTCCAAAGTTTGTGAAAAAAGCTTGAGCTAGCTGGGAACAGCAGGGAAAATCAATGCTAGATGCAAATAATCAAATTCAACTAACCATATAATTGTGCATAATTAGGAAAACAAAATAAATTGGCTTACCTTTTAAAAGAAGATGTTTTCCTTATCGTTTGTGGGTGGTAGTAAAGGTTAGACCCAGGGGCGGATTTAGTGATTAGACAGCCTTAGGCAAAAACAGGCCATTAAAATGGTCAACCATGATGAGATCACACTGAACGTTTATTTTAGGCCTCAACTGGGCTTACTATAGCCTGGTTCTAGAAAAGCAGCTATTATTGTGCAGTGCTTAAAGGAACAGTTCACCCAAAAAATTAAACATTACTGAAAATGATGAAAAAATTACCTGATTTGCCTGAAATTGACCTGAGACTTACTTAAAACAGATTTGAATTTGTTTTTTTTAGTGATAGTTGTTCATGAGTCCCTTGTTTGTCCTGAACAGATAAACTGCCCGCTGTTCTTCAGAAAAATCCTTCAAGTTCCACAAATTCTTTGGTTTTCCAGCATTTGTGTATTTGAACCCTTTCCAACAATGATTTTGGGATCCATCTTTTCACACTGAGGACAAGTGAGGGACTCATATGCAACTATCACAGAAGGTACAAACACTCACGGATGCTCCAGAAGGAAAAACAACGCATTAAGATCCGGGGGTGAAAACTTTTGCACAGAATGGAGATGTGTACATTTTTCTTATTCTGCCTAAATAACATTTCTTTTTTATTTAGTACTGCCCTTCAGAGGCTATAGAAGATAGTTACATGTTTCCTAGAAGACAAAATAATTTCAGTTTACCAATTTTCAAATTCAAAAAGTTTTCACCCCCCGGCTCTTAATGCATGTTTTTTCCTTCTGAAGCATCAGTGAGCATTTGAACCTTCTGTAATAGTTGCATATGAGTCCCTCAGTTGTCCTCAGTGTGAAAAGATGGATCTCAAAATCATACAGTCATTGTTGGAAAGGGTTCAAATACAGAAAAATGCTGGAAAACCAAAGATTTTGTGGGACCTGATTTTTTTTGAAGAACAGTTGGCAGTTTAACTTTAGGACAAACAAGGCACTCATGAACAACTATCACTAAACAAAAAACACAGCAGGGTAACATTCAGGTAACAACACAGTATTAAGAATCAAGTGTATGTAAACTTTTGAACGGGGTCATTTTTATAAATTAAACTATTTTCTCTTGTGGACTACATGTAAATATCTTTTATGTGAAATATCTTATTCAGGTCAGTACTAAATAAACATTAACATGCATTTTGATGATCCCACTTATTTTGGTAAAAATAATTAGCATTTTACAGATTCTAAAAGGGGGTTGTAAATTTTTGACTATCTACAATATTGCTAAAACAGGGGAGAAATATGCACAGATCAAACACTGTTTACAAAGGAAAACAATCCAAAACAAATAGGTTTATAGAGTTTGGTATGAGCAGAAAACGAAGGATGGACTTTTTTTTTACTAGAGGAAGCGTTATTATAGACTATGGACTGGTATGTTAGTCAGAAGTGATGGTTAGAAATGCCTTAAAATTAAAATGCTTTATTGATAGATTTGTTTCTTACAAACACGCATCTTTTCACTGTACAATTCATCTGGATTCTTGTGGATCATTGTGATGTTTTTATCAGGTGTTTGGACTCTCATTCTGACAGCACCCATTCACTGCAGAGGATCCATTGGTGAGCAAGTGTTGTAATGCTAAATTTCCACAATATTTTTATGATCTGTTCATTTGAATGTATTCAGCTAATATGAAAAAGAATAGTGGTGATGCAGCCAACTCCAAAAATCATGTTGTGGTTAAGAGAATTTGATTGAGTTGTCATTTTGCTGGAATAACACTTTACATAAAGTATTCGTAAACAATAAGCATTTCTGGCTGTCTTTCTGCATATGAGTTTGTCAAACCAATTAACACTTCTAAATTTTGAAACAGATGCTCAGAGAGCTAAAATCGTACCGCCGCTCAGACTCAACCAAGGCTGAAATGCAAAATAAAGTCACTTGAGATTGAAAACTAGTAATAGGGTTGCCAAAACCTTTAACCATTGAACTTCCATGATTTCCAAGTCATCTGTGATTACTGATATATGTGACCCTGGACCACAAAACCAGTCATAAGTGTCAATTTTTACAAATTTTTGAAAAGTGAATAAATATGCTTTCCATTGATGTATGTCTTGTTAGGATGGCTGAAATACAACTATTTGAAAATCTAGAATCTGAGGGTGCAAACGAATCTAAATATTAAGAAAATCGCCTTTAAAGTTGCCCACATGAAGTTCTTAGCAATGCATATTACTAAACAAAAATTCAGTTTTGATATATTTACGGTAGGAAATTCGCAGAATGTTTTCATGGAACATGATCCCAATATCCTAATGATTTTTGGCATAAAAGAAAAATCTAGAATTTTGAACCATACAATGTATTTTTGGCTATTGCTACAAATATACCTGTGCTACTTAAAGAAGTAGTTCACTTTCAGAACAAAAATTTACAGATAATGTACTCACGCCCTTGTCATCCAAGATGTTCATGTCTTTCTTCAGTCGTAAAGAAATTATGGTTTTTGAGGAAAACATTTCAGGATTTCTCTCCATATAATGGACTTCTATGGTGCCCCTGAGTTTGAACTTCTAAAATGCAGCTTCAAATGGCTCTAAACGATCCCAGCCGAGGAAAGAAGGGTCTTATCTAGCAAAACGATCGTTATTTTCTAAAAAAAAAAAAAAAATTACAAATGATATACTTTTTAACTTCAAATGCTCGTCTTGTCTAGCTCTGTGTAGAGATGTAAATGTTTTTAGAAAATAACCGATCGTTTTGCTAGATAAGACCCTTCTTCTTTGGCTGGGATCATTTAGAGCCATTTGAAGCTGCATTTTGGAAGTTCAAACTCGGGGGCACCATAGAAGTCCATTATATGGAGAGAAATCCTGAAATGTTTTCCTCAAAAAAACAATTACTTTTCGACTGAAGAAAGAAAGACATGAACATCTTGGATGACAAGGGGGTGAGTACATTATCTGTACATTTTTGTTCTGAAAGTGAACTACTCCTTTAAGACCAGGGTCCAGGGTCACATATTATAGTGCTGAAGTTAGCTAGAAAAACTTCCATGACTTTCCCTATTATACTAAAATTTACAGCAAATTTTATAATAGCAATAAAATAGAAGGCAATTCTCCAGTAAATCATTCTTCACGCATAATAAAATAATTTCAACTCTGTCAGGGAATATTTCATGGTAATTGCCACCCGACTGCACATTTTGCTTCACTTATTTGTTCATACTGTAGGCTACGTCACCTATAGATATACAGTACATCTGTAGTCTAGCTGTTAATACAGTGTCTAACACCAGTGAATATCATTGCATGAAAACACTGAAATGCTGCACCACAACTGCTGCTTCACAGCTGCTGTGCTGAAAATAGCTTCATGCAGTTCAATGCGATTTTCCTTTAAACAGAAGTCATGCTCAGATCCGTCGAGATCTCAGATGTTTCGTTTGTGATCCCTCCAGAACCTTCATACAACAGTGTCAAAATGTTCAAAGCAGCTCAGGTGAATTTTTGACTATCGCTGAGACTAGAGATTACAGTTAGACACTTCCTAAAAAAGGACATATAATATAGATCTGCTGGAACAATGCGTCTGTATAACTGTGCCTTTTACTACAAGTATATTTCAATACAATAATATTTCTAATGATTTAAAAATAGCTTATTCACCGTAAACATGACACCGAAGGAAACCTGTTCACAGTTTTCCAACAGCTCACGTGGACCCACACGGCTGACTGTCTTAAGAAAAACGAGTACAAGAAAAAGAGCAGGGTTCAAAAAGTCTTTGTAGGCTTTTCTTTGAAGAAATCAAAGCTCATTAAGGGTGAGAGGCCCAAGGCTAGGCAATTTCCAGCCTGCGCTCAGTGTGTCCATACCAGCATCCATTACAATACCTGTGGGACAGCACGGCCCATTACCAAAATCTCATTAGCTACACTGAGGCATGTTAGCAACACAATAAAAAGATTTTGGCTCCTGGAATATGATTTTAATTATTCACTGTTTACAATAATAAGCCTTATTTCCCAGAGAGAAATGGCTCAGTGCGTGGCTGCCGCGCCAAGCAAACAGCGACGCGCTACAAGCACGTCTTTGAGTTTCCGTCAAGAGCAGGTGAATTAATGACAAGGTTCCCGCCGGCCCCTCGGGATTTAAACAAGGGTTAACTCAGATCTCCTCCACGTCGCTCCCTGGGTATTCGCACACTCAACTAATGATACACACGCGTTATGGCGGAAGCCCTTGGGCATATTTGAATATCCTTGGTATTCATAAGTTGCAGCTCCCAGAAACTATTAACAACAAGAGATACTGGGAGTTATTGAGCGCGCTGTCACGGATTTCACTCGGATAATTCAGTCCATTCGATCGGATGGCTTCATAATGCCGAAACACTTTTCAGGTGGGTGGGTGTGGAGTAAATGCTCATATTTTGGCATTCATTTTTTATTCTTGAACCATCCATCTTATTTTGCTACTCGGAAATAAGCTATTTTCTTTGAATGCCAGAGACTTTCAGTTTATTAACCAATACACTCTCAGAAAAAATGTTTAAAGTAGGGCTGCACGATTATGGGAAAAATCATAATCATGATTATTTTGGTCAATATTGTAATCATGATTATTTAACACGATTATGAGTGGGTCTGAAACTTTATATGACTGATTAATTTATAGATAGCAATACAATAAAGTAATTAAGGCAGAAGGAATATTACTTGCGGCCGCTTTAAAAGCTGCATGGATCCAATATACAAAACTGCTTTTGTATGCGTGTTTGCTTTTTACTTTTACTTTTGAGATTCGCAATCACACATACAGTACTCTGTGTTTACTACGTAGCTGCAATTCTTACCCCGAATTTCACAAGATTAGCTGTTTTGTCAGTGGTGCTCTGGATCTGGAAATCATCTCTTCTGTTTATGTTTGTGTTTAGTCTGTTTATGCAGGAAGATGAAATTTCATTTACTGTATTGTAACTGGCTACCAGTGGCAAGTGGCTAACTACGTCGCTTTGGTGGCTCCTTAAAATGCGTTAGTCATCTTCTGTGCCTTTCCGAATACAATATCCCTATTAAAGGTACATATTAGTCCCTAAAGTATACATATTAGTAGCCTACTTTAAAAGTACATTTTAGTACCTAAAGTGTATATATTCCCTAAATCAGGGCTTAAATTCTGGTAGTACTTTATTTTACAGTTCTGTTCTGCATTTACATACTATTATAGTAACTACAATAACTCAGTAAAAACCCTAAACCAAACCTTAACCTATGTAGTTACCTACAGTTGAAGTCAAGTTTACATGCACCTTGCAGAATCTGAAAAATGTTAATTATTTTAGCCAAATAAGAGGGATCATACAAAATGCATGTTATTTTTTATTTAATACTGACCTGAATAAGGTATTTCACATCAAAGACATTTACATATAATCCACAAAAGAAAATAATAGCTGAATTTATAAAAATGACCCTGCTTAAAAGCTTACATACACTTGATTCTTCATGTGTTGTTACCTGAATGATTCACAGTTTTGTTTTTTGTTTTGTTTAAGGATAGTTGTTAATGAGTCCCTTGTTTGTCCTGAACAGTTAAACTGCCTGCTGTTCTTCAGAAAAGTCTTTCAGGTCCCACAAATTCTTTGTTTTTTCAGCATTTTTGTTTATTTGATCCATTTTTTTACACTGAGAACATCTGAGGAACTCGTATGCAACTATAACAGAAGGTTCATATGCTCACTGATGCTTCAGAAGGACAGCTGGGGGTGAAAACTTTTGGAATTTGAAGATCAGGGTAAATGTAGCTTATTTTGTCTTCTGGGAAACATGCAAGTATCTTCTGTAGCTACTTAATAAAATAAGAAAAATGTACATATCTCAGGGCTCTAGACTAACTTTTTGCACTGGTTGCACTGGTGCGCCTAACTTTTTTTCTTAGGTGCACCAGCACAAAAGTTAGGTGCACCCAAATTTTCAACCGCATCACATTTAACACCGCAGTTTTACAAGTTCACTTTTTTATTTTTTTATTTATTATTATTTTTAATCCCTGTCCATATAGGCAATATTGACTTGTAAATGATTAACTAACAATCTGGTCAATATAAAGTTCTTTATTTGAAGCACAATTCTACAAGAAAGGCAACTTACTGAAAAAGTGTTGGTGCTTAAAGTGCTGTACTGAGCTGAAATTTAAACTTAAAAAATTTCAAGACAATTAACTAAAAAGAAAATCTAAATTAAGTGTTTTAAGGGCTTCAAACTGAACACCTCATGGCTTGATGCGATAACTCCTATAAATTGGGCGCATGCAACATCATTGCTGTACGTTGGGTTTACGTTCAAGCCATTTTTCTTCATAAGAAGAGGTTTCCAGCTTTTTTTTTGGGGGGGGGGGGGGGGCATATTTTTTTCCTGGTATTTTACCCTACTTGGTGTAATAATGAAAACATTTCAGTGAAAAAAAAGTCCAAAACTCTCTATTTTAACATTTTGAACAATAGGGCTTTACAAAATTTTTTTTTTTTTTTTTTTTTTTTTTTTTTGAAATTCTTGTTTTAATTTTTCTCATAATCAAATGAAAGCATAAACATTTATTTATTTTTAATCAAATGAAAAATAAACCTTTTTAATTTTTGGCAAACATATATATGATTTATAAATAGGAATATATAAACACCTACATTATACTGTACAAAAGTAATACAGGACTAATATTGTTCTGTTTCAGGTTAAACCATACTTTTATTTTGACAGGTTGCCGTGAAGTTTCTGTGTGCACAGTATGATATGATGCTTTCTCAAATGAAACGGTAAAAGTGACACTCACAGCAGGTTTGGAGATTGAGTTTATCTGTTCATGTGAGATGCAAATGCCAAAAATTAGCGGGAGCATCACGCGTGCTTCAGTAGACTACGCGTGTAGTAAAAAAAATACACGTCTCCACCATTAATACATAGAGGCAAACGGAACATGCAGGATTCATATTAAACGGTCTTTTTGCCTTTCAGTTTTCACAGACACTAGTCCATATCGCGATTTGAATTAAGTGACAGACCAACTTTTGATTTATCAATCCAAAAATCGACGTATTACGTGGCATTCCGCGCCATAGTAAATTCGTTTTTTATGAATGGAGTCCGCGATCCAGTCCGTGTTTTTGCGGAGGAGGCATTGTAAACGCTTGGCCATGTAGAGACAGCCTGACTGCATCACATGCATTTTCAAACGTACACACACGTACAGGAATATCAGGACCACGGCCAATCAGAGGGGGGGCGGGATCCGTCCTTCATCTCTGATTGCTTTAGACCACGATATGGGTCTAATGTGTGTCTGTTGTTGAGCAACAGAGAGACTTTAAGAGTGACGGAGTTTCGTTTTTTCCCCCTCGAACGGCTGGTCGCACCGGTGCAACCTTTGATTTTTTTTAGTCGCACCATTGAGAAATTAGGTCGCACTCTAGAGCCCTGTATCTTCATTCGGTTTAAAAGTTTTCACCCCCCGGCTCTTCTGAAGCATCAGTAAGTGTTTGAGCCTTCTGTAATAGTTCCATATGAGACCTTCAGTTGTCCTCAGTGTGAAAAGATGGATCTCAAAAGTCAAAGCATGATGCAGTCTGTTACTTATTTACAAAAGACCTCATGTATTTTCTTAAGCATCTTAAAAGTTGGATTGAAATCGAAAATGAAGCATAGGCTATCAGGGAAAACAATTCACCCAGCAGGCCTGTACAAGACTATCCAATAGATCACACAAGAAAAACAAGGATTTGCAGCATTATTATTTCAGAAGACAAAGTGACATTACCACGAACAGCGGTCTACAATTTGTTCGGTTCTGAAATCCACCGCCTTTCCAAGCACACACACACACACACACACACACACACACACACACACACACAAACACACACACACACACACTGTATTTATCGGCGTGCAATAGTTGTTAGAGGAACAAACACAGAGTCCATAGGGGCAGATTCACTTTGAAAAGCCAAATCGCTGCATGCTGTTATTCTGAAATGCATTGCTTCTGAGGTAAAAACTCAATTTCCTGTGGTTCTGCAGACGAGGTCTTCAGTGTTTTCATTACAACAGGAAACTGTTTTGTGTAAAGCCTATTTCCCTAAGTGTTACATGAATAATCACCAAAATAAACAAAAAACATACATACTTGTTTAAGCATAAAGGTCTTTCTAGTAATTCTAGTGAGAGATGCAGACTACTGTATATCTAGCCTCTTTTAAAATTAGAAACATAAACATGTACAGTAACAGTAATTGGATTTACATTTTTACAATGAGAAAACCTAAATCACAAAACCACTATTTAATGAGTGGTTGGAAACAAACATATTTACCCACTTCACCTCAAATAAGAGCATGTATGAAGTAATATTTTCAATTCTTTAACACTTTAATATTGAATAGCTTTCAACTTTAATATGATATTAATCCCTGAAGCTGTCAGGAATAATATGTGTTTCAAGCAGACGTGTAAGAGGTACATACTTTATAATGAAATACATAATTTTGAATAGCTGGTAAGTAAAGAACAGCCTTCAAATACTGTAGATACTTTAATGAAAGAACGTTCATGACATATTTTAAAGAATTAGTCATGTTATTCATTTTATTTAGTCCACTCCATACCCATAACCAAATCATCCGACATCATAAACTTGAATCCATTTTATCTCTGGGCTGTTTATTTGTTTTGTGTGAGAAATTACTAAGAATATGAATCTCTAACTCATCCAAGATTAAGGAAATTTAGTGTGTTACAATAAAGAGCAAAAACGATTACAAACATTTTCAGCACACTTATCAAGTGACTATTCATTTTCTCTACAACGATTTAAAATTACACTTCAATAAAATATTAGAAGTCATGGACCTAGATATTAATTCAAACTTTATTACAAAAGGAAGAACTGGAAAAGAAAAGAAAGCTTGTTTTAACCACAGAACTTTAAAAAAAAATCACAATTTTAATTTTTTTTTGTCTCCTATGTATATATGTGTGCACACATAAAATTCCACATGCATTTGCTTCAGAAAAATGTAGTTTTATTTTCATTTTATTCTACTAATACTAACATTGCAGCCGATTTGACAATTCTATATATAAAAAGTGACTGATGTGACTGGCATGTAATATGTAGCAGAGACTGCATACGAAGAGCTTGCATCAGATTTATTTTGTACACCAAATGTTTTAAAGAATAACTCTGGTGCTAAAAAATACTCGTCTTTTCATTTATTCTCTTTCCCCCATGTGTTACATTTGTCTTTTTAAAAACACAATATTTTTAGTCTAGTCGCTTATTTTTCAACCCTAATTCGTTTTTGTTTTTAGGTTTACCACGGTGTTGATTATGCATTCATTAATTTTATTTTTTGCACACTGTGAAGAAAAACGAGATGAATTATGATTCTCTGCAAATCTAGAATTGGAAATGAGTCATTTGCTCTTACACAGAAGATGCTGTTAAGTATAACGGCCATGCTTCACTTAACTGTAATGTATCTTAAGTTAATGTTACATTGCAAGGACTGGCAGCCAAATACAATGTAGTGTAATTTGCTGAATATTTTTTATGCATGTATCACTCACAGATATCTGTAGGGAGTACAAAATGGGTAGTTTGATGACTTTCAAAGCAACATCCAAAAATATATTTCCCTGCTGGGAAAATTAGCTACCTTATTGCTCCTGTTAATTGGCTAATTAGTTGCCTTGATTGAACACTAAAGCCAACATGAAATTAAAATTGACCTTATTTACTTTCTTAATACCTGTTTTTGGCTCTAATGCATTTTTATATGCCAAAAAAAAAGAATTGAAAAAAAAGAAAGAAATTGCCCAGTAAGAGTTAATAGCATCATGTTAAAACCCTGACCTCTTGATTACAGAGTCATGTCTTGTAGTGTTTTGATTGAAACTCTTCACAAAGTCGCTAAAAAAAGTTTAAAATGTACTGTACAGAGAGTATTTAAAAAGTAAAGCTGTGGGAGCCACTGCTGAGAAACTTTGTTGGTCGAACTGCTGGTCAGTTTTGATTGGCACTCATGTTGTGAGAGGTTTTGTTTTGTACAATTTTTAGGTATTCTTTTTACTGCTTTTCAGTAGGATTACATCAGTTACACATCTTCTGTCTAGATGTCTGAAGAGCCTGTGCAAAAATCAGACTTCTGACATATAATACCCATTGATCTCAGCAGATCAAAGGGCCGTTTACATGGGTCAGGCTTCAAACTCGCTGTATGTTCTTTGTCTTACAGTGGGCTCAGGATTTACCCACTCACTCCTACCAGATATTAAACTTCCGTAGTGAATTCAGGTGTTCTGTGCATCTATTTTAGGTTTTGAAGACTTTATACATCAGATTAAGACTCAAAATATTCATTGACTTCCAGTGTTCAAAATCGAACCAGCAATGAAGGCATCACTGGAATATCTGTGTACTTGAATTACATTTTCATTTTTTATTATATATAAACAGTAATCATTAATGGATGGATGGATGGACAGATGGAACATGTGTGAATGAATGGATGGATGGATAAATGGATGGACAGATCAAAGATGCAGGGATGGATGGATGGATGGATGAAGGATGGATAGATGGATGGATAGATGGATGGATGAAAGATGGAAGGATGGATGGATGGATAGATGGAAGGATGATGGATGAATGAAAAGAAGATGCATGGATGGATGGATGATGGATGGATGAATGAATGGATGGAAGGATGGGTGGATGGATGGAAGATGGATGATGAATGAATGAAAGATAAAAATATGGATGGATGAAAGATGGAAGGATGGCCAGGTGGATGGATGGAAGGATAGATGGATGGATGAATGAAAGATGGAAGGATGGGTGGGTGGATGGATGAATAAATGGGTGGGTGGATGGATGGATGAATGAAAGATGAAGGATGGGTAGATGAAGGATGGGTGGATGAATGGATGGATGAATAAAAGACGGGTGAATGGATGAATGGAAGATGGAAGGATGCGTGAATGGATGAATGGACAGAAGATGTGTGAATGGATGATGGATGAACAGTCAGAAGATGGATAAACAATCAGATGGATGGATGAACAGTCAAGATGGATGGATGGACAGACGTAAGATGTGTGAATGGATGGACGGACAGTCGGAAGATGGATGATGGATGGATGGATGGATGAAAGATGGATGGATGGATAAATGGACAGATGCATGGATGGATGGATGGATGAAATATGGAAGGATGGATGAATGATGGATAAAAGATGGATGGATAGATGGAAGATGCATGAATGTATGGATGGAAGATGTAAGGATGGATGAATGGATGAAATATGAAAGGATGGATGGATGAATGGATGGAAGATGGAACGATGGATGGATGGATGGATGGATGGATGGATGAAATATGTGAGGATGAATGGATGGAAAATGGAACGATGGATGGATGAAATTTGGAAGGATGGATAGATGGATGGATGAATGGATGAAATATGAAAGGATGGATGGATGAATGGATGGAAGATGGAACGATGGATGGATGATGGATGGATGGATGAAATATGTGAGGATGAATGGATGGAAAATGGAACGATGGATGGATGAAATATGTGAGGATGAATGGATGGAAAATGGAACGATGGATGGATGAAATTTGGAAGGATGGATAGATGGAAGATGGAAGGATGGATGGATGGATGGAAGATGGATATCGTTGGCTCTCATGTATTAATTATACTTTTTGTTTTTGGTGCTTTTTATTTTAGTATTTTTGTAGAAACAGATGCATTTTTTGGGGGGGATTTTTGAAAAAATAAAATGTTGAAATATAAATATTTTGTAATATTATAAATATTTTTACTGTCATTTTTGATCAATTCAATGTATCCTTTCCAAAAAAAAAAAAATTTGTTTTGTTTTCTTTTTGAAAATTTTGAAAATATTAAGCAGCAAAAGCTATTTCCAGAACTGATTGGAAGAAATGTTTCTTGAGCAGCAAATCAGCATATTAGACTGATTTCTGAAGGATTGTGTGATACTGAAGACTAAAGTAATAAGAAATAAATTCACAGAAATAAATTATTTAAAATGTATTAATATAGAAAACATTAATAATTTAAATTAAAAAATTAAATTATTTTAATAAACCTAAATTATGAGACTAAAACACATTAAAAGACAACCAAAAAAACGAAAATTGAAATCTTAATTATTCTTTTGACCGGTAATGTATGTAAGCATTTATATTTGCCTTTATACTGCAAGGTGACATTGCATTATCTGTTGATTTTTAGACTTCGGACAAAGTGGCTCTGAAAGCAGACAAATAGCCTGAAATAAGCTTATCTAACACATTATTCTTTTGCATGCACTGATATTTCTTCAGGAAATGCAAAATCTACTTCTGTACAGTAGGCAACAGTTTCTCTCGCAGTAAAAATTCAAACTGATTGTGGAAATCTCCCCCATGCTGCTCCACACAGCGAGGCGAAATTAAAAAGTGCTCGCGCTTTGGTCTGTAATTATTCCTCCAGGGGTTTGTGCCAAACGCGAGCTTTCCCGACACATAAGGAGCATGCATTAGACGCAGTTCAGCCCCCGCAGTACCAGTCGAATACAATATGCAAAAAGCAGGAAAGCATGTGACAGTCCAGCTATACAGAAAGCTGAGATGGTGCAGGTCATCATTTTATGAGTAATCAAAATCGAAAAAGCCACCATCTGCCTGCTTTCTCACACAAATGAGCTTAAAAGCAAAAATGGTGTTTCTTAAGATGCAGAAGCTCCCTAGAAAACCTGGTCAAGTGTTTGTGGCGCCGTCCCCGAATATATACAGGTGTAGAGGAGATGCAGGAGACCTAATGAGGCAAATGAGATCTAATTCATGCTCACGCACCCGCAAAAACCTTTTACTCTTCCAGTGCAGTCCGTCCATGTAATCTGTGCAGATGAAGAACATCAATAATGGAGTAACCTGAGGACTTACAGGCATCCCGAAGGGAACTCCTTTGTGATTCCAGTCTTAGGGATTAGTTTTTCTGCTTAACCACCGTGAACACCCTAGCAAGCAAATATCAACGCTTTACCAAAAACTCAAAATACTGAACAAACCATTTGGCAAAATCCTGGCAAACTAACTGGTAACATGTTTTACATAGGAAAAACACCACTTATATACAGTCTATTTTCAAAGTTATTTTCTTTAATAATATTTTTCCTAGTCTACTTACAGTAAATAATTGGGCACATTGCAACCAAAAACATAAGATAGAAAAGAAAATTGTAAAAGAAAAAATATATAAAAAAGAACAAAGGAATTAATGGATGGATGGATGGACGGATGGACGGACGGACGGACGGACGGAAAATGGATTGATGGATGGAAGATGGAATGATGGGTGGATGGATTGATCGACAGACGGAAGATGTGTGAATGGATGGAAAATGAATGGTTGGACAGATGAATGGATAAATGGACAGATCAAAGATGCATGATAGATGGATGGATGAAAGATAAATGGACAGATGGAAGATGCATGGATGGATGGAAGGTGGAAGGATGGATGGATGGATGGATGAATGAATGGAAGGATGGGTGGAGGATGGAAGGATGGATGATGGATGGATGGAAGATGGAATGATGGGTTGATAGATGGATCGACAGACAGAAGATGTGTGAATGGATGGAAAATGGATGGATGAATGGATAAATGGACAGATCAAAGATGCATGATAGATGGATGAATGAAAGATAAATGGACAGATGGAAGATGCATGGATGGATGAATAGCTGGATGGATGGAAGGTGGAAGGATGTATGGATGGATGATGAGTGGAAGGATGGGTGGAAGATGGATGGAAGGATGGATGATGGATGGATGGATTGACAGACGGAAGATGTGTGAATGGATGGAAAATGGATGGATGGACGGATGAATGGATAAATGGACAGATCAAAGATGCATGATGATGGATGAAAGATAAATGGACAGATGGAAGATGGATGGATAGATGGATGGAAGGTGGAAGGATGGATGGATTGACAGATGGAAGATGTGTGAATGGATGGACAATGGATGGATGGACGGATGAATGGATAAATGGACAGATCAAAGATGCATGATGGATGGATGAAAGATAAATGGACAGATGGAAGATGGATGGATAGATGGATGGAAGGTGGAAGGATGGATGGATTGACAGATGGAAGATGTGTGAATGGATGGACAATGGATGGATGGACGGATGAATGGATAAAGGACAGATCAAAGATGCATGACAGATGGATAAATGAAAGATAAATAGACTGATGGAAGATGCATGGATGGATGGATAGATGGATGGATGGAAGGTGGAAGGATGGATGAATGAATGAATGAATGAATGAATGGAAGATGGAAGGATGGAGGGATGAATGAAAGATGGGTGGATGGATTAATAAATGGGTGGGTGGATGGATGGATGGATAGATGAATAAATGGATGGATCGATAGATGGAAGATGTGTGAATGGATGGAAAATGGATGGATGGACAGATGAATGAAGAAAGGACAGATCAAAGATGCATGATAGATTGATGGATGAAAGATAAATGGACAGGTAGAAGGATGGATGGATGGATGGATGAATGAATGAATGGAAGGATGGATAAATGAAAGATGGAAGGATGGATGGATGAATGAAAGATAGAAAGATGGGTGGACAGATGGATAGATAGATGAATAAATGGATGGGTGGATGGATGAATGAAAGATGGATGGATGGATGGATGGATAGATTAGTAAATGGATGGATGGAAGAATGGATAGATGGATGATGAATGAAAGATGGAGGATGGGTGGATGATGGATAATGGATGGATGGATAAGTAGATGATGGATGAATGAAAGATGGAAGGATGGGTAAATGGATGAATGGACAGATAGAAGATGTGTAAATGGATGGGTGGATGGACAGTCGGAAAATGGATGGATGGATGGATGGATGAACAGTCATGAGATGGATGGATGGATGAACAGTCAGAAGATGGATAAATGCAAGATTAGAAGGATGGATGAAAGATGGATAGACAGATGGAAGATGCATGAATGGATGGATGAAAGATGGAAGGATGGATGATGGATGGATGGATGGATGGATGGATGAAAGATGGAATGATGGATGGGTGAAAAATGGATGCACAGATGGAAGATGCATGAATGGATGGATGGAAGATGGAAGGATGGATGGATGGATGAAAGATGGAAGGATGGATGGATGAAAGATGGAGAGATGGAAGAAAAATGGATAGATGGATGGATGGATGAAAGATGGAATGATGGATGGGTGAAAAATGGATGCACAGATGGAAGATGCATGAATGGATGGATGAAAGATGGAAGGATGGATGGATGAAAGATGGAGAGATGGAAGAAAAATGGATAGATAGATAGATAGATAGATAGATAGATAGATAGATAGATAGATAGATGGACAGATGGAAGATGCATGGATGGATGGATAGATGGACAGACAGAGGATGCATGGATTAATGGATGGACAGACAGACGAAGATGCATAGATGGATGGATGGACAGATGGAGGATGCATGGATGATAAAAAGATAGATAGATGGAGGATACATGGATGATAGGTAAAAGGACAGATGGAGGATGATGGATGGACAGGCAGATGGAAGATGGCTAGATGGATGAAGGATGGATGGAGGATAAATGGACAGACAGATGGAAGATGGATGGATCGATAGTATATTAAATACTATATTATAGTATAGTTTAATGTATTACTTATAATTAATGCATTATATATTTACCAAATACATTATATTTTTAATATATGTAATATATAAATAATTTAATAACACTACTTTTTTTATCTTAATGCAGCTCTTTTCCAGCAGTGTGGTTTTTTTTTAATCAATCTGACATGTGAACCATTGCACAGCATTCCTGCAAGTATATAAATGAAACATTAATCAAATAAGAGTAGATTCATTTGGCTAAGCAGCCAGCACATTTGTGATGATACAGCACAGTGGGGAGGAAAGCACATAATTATAAGTGAATTAGGCTAATTTTTAAATGACGGTGCATTTTCACCAACTTCTACTACAGAAGCATTAAAACCTGGCCTGTACAGAGCAACAGTTTTACTCATATATGCTATTAACAAATACAATACAGAAAGACTAATTTTAACCCATTGACACATTTGCAATAGATTTCATCTGAGGCACTTTGCAAAAAAACTGCAAATGTCATCTATTAGTAGCATTGTTAGAAATGGTGTTATGCTATAAATAAATCTACAGTAGCGCACTTAAACCTGAGCTAATGGAAATGGACTATAAAATAGCAAATAAATAAATATTAGATTATATTTATAAAGATTAACAATTCAAAACATGCTGTAACTAAAAATAAAATAAAATTCAAAATAAAACAAATATTAAATTAAATTAAATTATAAAATAAAATAATAGTTTGTCAGCTAACCTAAAAACATGTCATGTTTTTTTTTTCCCAAAACAAAATATCTATTATGACTCAAACACTCTGACTACATTAGGTAAAACCAAGAAAGGTCAGATCACACAGTGTGTCAACATCGCTGTGCCTCTGAGCTAGTCATTCCTGACAGGAGACGATCGCAGTAGGGAAACAAGACACTAAACAAAGACAGTTCATCAAAGGAAATAACCTTTTAATGGCAGCCAAAGTGTTGGGATTAATCGTCCAGAATGAGATCAAGCTGAACCTCTTTCCACTGTCTGTTCACTCTGATCTCTGATCAATAAGGAAACCCTGCTGATCTCGTACAATACTGTGAACAGGGCCACCCATTCACATCACCATTGAAAGGATCAGCTAATTTAATGTTTTAAGAACCCTACAAGATTTTCGATGTTAACAAAGGTGGTCTATAAATCTTGGAGAAATCCATTATCATTCATTTGAGTTTGATGCACCTCAGTTGTTGAGTGAATTTGCCAAAAATGTCCACAAATAATGTTCTTTTTTTCATTCAAGGCCTATGATCAATAAGTTCCGGGAAAAAAATAATAATAATAATAATTGAAAGGAATGTAGTTGACAAAAAGATTGAATCCAATATTTTTAAAAGGATTTTCTGCAAAGCACAAGAGTCTCAGTCAGTCATGCATTTTTATCCATATTTAATTAAGAGCATATGCATTACGAACATAAAAGTCTAGGCCTATATAGACCATACCTGAGTTGGTAGTCAATGACGCAGTAACAAATGCAAATTTGATTTATCATGATGAGGCCACTGAATAAAGTGAAGAGGAAAAAAGTCCACTGTGGAAAAGAAAGTGTTCAATGTTCAAAAAAACAATAAAAGTAAAAAAAAATGAACAAATGAATGACAAAATAAATGGATGGATGGATAGATGGATAGACAAATGGAAAATGGATGAAAGGATGGATGAATGGATGAAAGGATGGATGGATGGATGGATGGATAGATGGATGGAAGATGGATAAATGAAAGATGAAAGGATGGATGGATGAAAGATGGATAAATGGAAGATGGAAGGATCTGTGGAAGGATAGATGGAAGATGGAAGGATGGATGAAAAATGGAAGGATGGGTGGATGGATGGAAGATGGATGGATGATGGAAGATGGATAAATGGAAGATGGATGGATGGATGGATGGAAGATGGAAGGATGGATGGATGGATGGATGGAAGATGGAAGGATAGATGGAAGGATGAAAGATGAATAAATGGAAGATGGAAGGATGGATGAAGATGAAAGTATGGGTGGATGGATGGAAGATGGAAGGATGGATAGATTGATGGATGGATGGAAGATGGATAAATGGAAGATGGAAGGATGGGTGAAAGATGGAAGGATGGGTGGATGGATGGATGGAAGATGGAAGGATAGATGGAAGATGGATGATTGGATGGAAGATGGATAAATGGAAGATGAAAGATGGGTGGATGGATGGACAGATGGAAGATGGAAAGATAGATGGAAGATGGATAAATGGAAGATAAAAGATGGATGGATGGGTGGATGGATGGACAGATGGAAGATGGAAGGATAGATGGTTGATTGGATGGAAGATGGAAGATGAAAGATGGGTGGATGGATGGACGGATGGAAGATGGAAGGATAGATGGAAGATGGATGGATGGATGGAAGATGGATAAATGGAAGATAAAAGATGGATGGATGGGTGGATGGATGGAAGATGGAAGGATAGATGGATGGAAGGATGGAAGATGGATAAATGGAAGATGAAAGATGGATGGGTGGATGGATGGATGGATGGATGGATGGATGGATAGATGGATAAATGGAAGATGGAAGGATGGATGAAGATGAAAGTATGGGTGGATGGATGATGGAAAGATGGATGGATGGATGGAAGATGGATAAATGGAAGATGGAGGGATGGATGAAAGATGGAAGGATGGATATATGAAAGATGGAAGGATGGATGGATGGATGAATGAAAGATAAAAGGATGGGTGGATGGATGAATGAATAAATGGATGGAAGATGGAAGAATGGATGGATGAATAAATGAAAGATGGAAGGATGAATGGATGGATGAATGGATGGATGGATGAAAGATGGAAAGATGGAAGATTGTAATTTTCCATTCACATCACCACATCACCATATAAATTCAATTTAGGCTCAAGCTTTCCTCTATGAATCCATTACAAAGTCTGGAGCAGATTCAAATATGCATAAACCACCATGAATTTAGTTAATGGAACATTTGGAAGCCAAATGAGAAATGAATGCAATTTATTTGAATCGTTGCCGCCGTCGAGTCAAAACTCGGGCACTGCCTCGTGTCACGTTAGTAATACCAATTCCTCTCAACATTTCTGCAGTAAGGTGTTTATATCAGCAAATTACTCACATGGACTTAAACTTAATGACGAATGAAACAGTATGGCGTTTGATGCCCTGTGATTATTTTGCTGATAGGAAATGTAGTTCTTAAAAAACAAGTTTTCTCACACTAGGCTTCCCCTTAGATGTCTTCTAGCTTTCATTTTGATTTACAAAGGCGACTGGCTGTGAAGGCGACAGGAAATTCTGCTCCATTTACAGTAACAGACTGAGCTAATGTGCTGAGCTAAGCAGAAGGAATTAGAAAAATGATTTTTGAGCGTGTCAAACATTTTGTTGCTGAAAGTGACATTCCTGCCATAAGGAAAGTACAGTGGGAAAGGAAACTAGGTCACAGCTAAGGGTTGCCTGCTTAGTTTCATTCAAAATATCTCCCTATAGAGAAAACGTTTGTGCATATAAAAAGCATTTAACCCTCTGTGATAACACTGAAATAATACTTGATTAATTACTTCAAATAAAGTATCCAAAGCAAATAATCATGTGGTTGTATTAAACGAAACTGTTAGATAACATATTATAAACAATAGAGCTAACATACGCATTATAAAATGACTGCAGAGGGCGCCAACAGCCTGACGATTGTTTTTAAAACACTATACTACACGATCTAATCTTTGTTTAATACTGACTAAACATTTAATTCAAATGTCCACTTCATCTTTAATATTTGGCCATTTTTCACTGTAATTTCTTCAATATGGACATCAAAACGTGTAAAATCAGAGTGAGGGGTTTGAGCTTTTATTTTGAAATTGCGATGAACAGTCAGCACATGAGAAAGATACGAATGTTTTCTCCTGCGTTTGCTTATGTTTATAAATTTACCATACGAAACTCATGAAATGGCGCACATTGCGTTCCCAGAAGAAGATTATAATGAACCCAAACTCGCAGCAATATGCAGAGATGGAGTTTGAGACGCTCCAAACATGTACGTGTCTGATAACAGTTGCTTTTAATGTGAAGGAAGCTGCTCTGAGACGCACGTAACAAACAAACACAAAAGGTTCCTCTAACGTTTTCATATGGTTCCCCCATTTGGTTATTTTTTTGTTTTTGGGGAACCAAATGAGAACGTTCAAGGAACATTCCATGTAGATTCTCTTTTTAATTTCCTATAAAAAACGTTCCCTGCAGGCAGGGGCACCGCTAAGTTAGGACAATTCTAAGGGCCGGGGCCCACGCCATTTACGGGCCCCCAGAGATCTGCTTTTGTGTGGTAGGGGGGGCCCAACCTCATGTTTTGTCATAGGGCCCAAAATTGCAAGCGGCGCCCCTGCCTGGAGGTTATTTTTAAGTTTTATTTTCATAACCTACAGAGATTCCCCTAACCTAAAAGGAACATTATTTACGTTAAGAAAACGTTCCTGGTTAACCAACAGGGAACGTTCTTGGGAACATTCTGGGAACCAAAAACTAACATTCCAAGAACATTCTAGGAACCAAAAATTGTTAGCTGGGGTGACCCACATGCATGTAAATAATTAAAGCACATATATTAATTGAATTGAATTGTAGCCTTTATTAAATTACAATAGAATTTATATCATGCAGCCTTGGAAAACTAATATGTCATGATTTTGTTAGTTACCCACGGCCATATTGGTGATACACAAATGTAAACAATAGCTTGGATTGCATGGTTAGTGTACTACTGAATACTGAATAATTTATGCTGTCTAAATAACAAAAAAAAAAAAAAAAAAGGTGTGTAAGCTGTTATATTATATAGAGAAGGACTCACTCAGTAAGCAGGAAAAGGTGCAATATTTTGACAAGCTAAAGTTAATATGTTGGTAAAGATACATATGAGCAGTATTAATTAAGATATTAGCCTAATATTTCACTTACCTGACCGGAAATGATAAGAACAAACAGAAACGTTGTTAAGATACTTGCCCTGGAAATCCTGGTTCAGTTTGGCCAACCACTATTTTGCATTCTTCTCTTTCATTTTTGGCAGTCTATAGTACTCCAATTTTTTTTTCTCGGTCTGATCGATTAGTACAGCCTAAAACATGGCAGCAATAATGAGCAAAATATGCAAGTTTTGTTCGGTTCAGTGGCATTGTTTATGCTCAGTGCCGCCAATATGGCCAATTGATGACGCGTCATCAAGGATTTCTTTTACTTGAATTGAACAGAGGAATCTTGACAGCTCTAATATATACTTTTTAACATGCTGGTAAAAATAAATTCTACATGCTCAATCATGAAATAATTCCAGCTCTAACAGACCGGAGTATCACAGACACACATCAGCACCCCGACCAAAGCCCATCTATCTCTCTTAACAAGTTCACCAAGTTCCTGGGATTGGAGCCGAGGACAAACGGGATTGATTTTAATAGATCTTTGGTTCACAGACCTTCCCAGTAACAGCAGAAGTCTTCTGTCTCTGTGAGAAGAAAAGGCCTCAAAAGAAAGAACTGTAAGGAAAAATACTGTCACCTCATTTGGCCATCTTTCATTTTCAGGACTCAACGTGCATTAGAGCTGTTATCTTTGTGAAGCTGTTGTCACGGGTTATTATCTCCATACTAATCAGACATTACAGTATATCTCATTGCATCTCTATTGAGGAACAGTCACAACACTTGCACACCCAGCAGCTTAGATTGGCATTTAATTTGTATAAATCAAATTCATTATGTAAACATGTTTGTTAAATGATTGGGGTTTGAGCGTAATGAAGAATTTCAGTACTTTGAAGACACTGATGAGCAGATGGATGGACAGACAATAAAGGAGCATTAAGATGTATTTATGTTTTGAATCGTTTTGATTCAATTTGAACTCAATTTATTTACCATACTACTTAAAAATATTAATACAAGACTAGTTTCTATTAATTCATTTAGCAGAAGCCTTTATCCAAAGTGACTTACAAATGAGGAACATCACAAAATATTAACACAACAGTTTAAAAGTTAAAATATTTTTAAATGTTTTTGAAAGGGGTCTCATGTTCACCAAGGCTGACTTTATGTGATCAAAAATACATTAAAAACAGTAATATTGTGGAAGGGGAATTTATTTATTCCTGTAATGCAAAACTGAATTTTCAGCATCATTACTCCAGTCTTTAGAGTCACATCCTTTAAAAATCATTCTTATATGCAAAATGCAAGAATTATGATATTTATATATATTGAGAATATACAAGGCCTGTATTAATCTGTAAAAAGGCCAAAGCACAAAAGGGAAAAAAGGGATAAAAAAATGTGTATAATCTAATGACTTGAAGTGTGGCAAGGGAAGGTTCACCTGAGGGACAGCAAATAAAAAAATGACTTTAGTGTTCATTATTTAACAGTTGAGAGCTGGAACACATCCCACACAGACATACTAGATCCAAAATCACCACACTGTGCAACAAACGACAGTAAATGCATTCAAATGAAGTAAATGAGTAAATGATGACACGATTTTAATTTTAACTCTCAAAAATTCAGCTTTGGGTAAATGAATCTATTAAAATAAGCTGAAATTGGCACCACAGTGACGTCTTGGTGGAAAAAAAGCCACTAGTGTGGCGAATGCCTTGTTGTATAGGCCGTAAACATGATACTCGGCGAGTGTGAGGGCTAAAATAATTCAAACATACTGTTATGGAGAAGTGTGAGGTCAGTATAACCTTCCCAATCTTGAGCCAGGCTATTTACCATCAGAATTAATGAGGAGGATAATGGCCAGACTCACAAACAAGTGTCCAGACAAACAAACAGCCGCTTCCTGTCCGTTCTGACCTCCACAGCTCTTGTCCTTACAGGCCACCTTTCAGCACACCTGAAAACAGGGATTAGCATTTCAAACGAGTTGTCCTTAAACAAATTCTCCTCGTGCAACTGCAATACAAATGTGGAAAAATGATAAAAGTTCAATCCACACTCTTACATTTGATGGTTACATGAAGAACCTTAAAAGGATTAGTTCACTTCAATTACAAATTACAAAAACAATTCAAAAACAATTACAGATAATTTACTCATCGCTTTGCTATCCAATATGTTTGTCTTTCTTTCTTCAGTCGTAAAGAAATTATGTTTCTTGAGGAAAACATGTCAGGAATTATCTCCATATAGTGAACTTCAATGGTTCCCCTAAGTTAGAACTTCCAAAATGCAGCTTCACAGGGCTCTAAATGATCCCAGCTGAGGAAGAAGTGTCTTATCTAGCAAAACGATCGGTCATGTTATAAACAAATTGGCTATTTATTTACTTTTTAACCTCAAATGCTTGTCTTGTCTCATCTCTGTGTAATCCGGGGCAATACAGTTAAAGTATGTCGAAAAACTACCATCTCGTTTTCTTCTTGAACTTCAAAATCGCCTAGTATCACCGTTTTACTTTTTTTTTTTTTTTTTTTTGTAAAGGGCATTTGATCTTCTTTGCATGTTTACCTTGTAAACACTGGGTCAGGACAAGCGTTTGAGGTTAGAAAGTACATAAATTGTACATAAATTGTGATTGTTTCACTAGATAAGAACCTTCTTCCTCGGCTGGAATTGTTTAGAGCCCATTGAATCTGTATTTAAACTGCATTTTGGAACTTCAAACTTGGGGGCACCATTGGAGTCCATTAAATGGAGAGAAATCTTGAAATGTTTTCCTCAAGAAACATAGACATGAACGTCTTGGATGACAAGGGGGTGAGTAAATTATCTGTACATTTTTGTTCTGAAAGTGAACTACTACTTTAACATCCAAGAAACCTTCAGTTTCTTTAAAGTTCTTTAAAATTAAAGGATTAGTTCATTTCCAGAATAAAATTTCCTGATAATTTACTCACCCCCATGGTATCCAAGATGTCCATGTCTGTCTTTCTTTAGTCGAAAAAACATTAGGGTTTTCAAGGAAAACATTACATGAATTTTCTCTATATAGTGGACTTCAATGCTGCCCAACAGGTTGAAGGTCCAAATTGCAGTTTCAATGCAGCTTCAAAGGACTCTACATGATCCCAGCCAAGGAATAAAGGTCTTATCTAGCAAAACAATCTGCCATTTTCTATAACAAATCCGTGTCTTCACTGAAAAGTTCTTTGTCTGTGCACTTCGGTTCAAAAAGGAAGGGTAGGGCAAAAAAACTCCATCTCATTTTCTCCTAAAACTTCTAAAAAAAAAAAAAAATCTACATTTTCATTTTTTTAGAAAATGACAGATTGTTCTGACTAGATAAGACCCTTATTCCTCAGCTGGGATAGCCCTTTGAAGCTGAATTGAATCAGCAATTTGACCTTCAATACGTTGGTCACCATTGAAGTCCACTATATGGAGAAATATCCTAAAATGTTTTTCTCAAAAACCTTAACTTTTGCAGCGATGCCATAAAATAACCATTTTAGGTTCCCTAAAGAATCTATTGATGAGTGTTAATGGTTCCGTGAAGAACCTTTAACATTCATAGAACCTAAAATCCATTAAAAGTGTTTTTTTTAAACCGTTTACTAAAAGGTTCTTTATAAAACCCAAAATGGTTATTTTATGGCATCACTGCAAAAACACCATTTTGGAACGTTTATTTTTAAGAGTGTGGGTGGAAATATGAACTTCTCATTGTCAAAACCAAATCATGAGACCTTAAAGTGAGCTGTTTGAAGACCCCACGACATCAAAACGGCAATGTGGGAAATGGAAATGGGAAATATGGCAGTAGAGGAAAGAAAACTGCCCATGACGGCACTGCATGAGGTCTTTAAAGACTTCAGCTGATGTGGCCGCACTTTTGCTCTAGGCGACCAATGAGATCATGGCGAGCGCAGGGACCGACTCTGAGATGGAATGACATGGCAGATTCTTCAAAGTGTGTATGTTTCCTGCCCTTGAGTGCAGACAAAAATGGAAGCAAAGGAGTCACGCCGCATCTCCGGGGAGGATGGAAAAGCAGGCTGCATCTGGCCCACAGAGCGATGGGAAATCAGGTGAGGTGAGTAAGGTCGGCGTGAAGGACTCAAAGGGTGAAGGAGGATAAAAAAAAAGGAAATGGTGGCCCTTAGAGAGAGCGAGTTTACAAGGAAACAGGAGCAACAAGAGTTCCTGTAGCTCAACCAATAAAGCACGCCGGAAGCAATTCCAGGATCATGAGTTTAGTTCCCAAAGGAACAAACTTACAGATAAAATATATGCTACCATACAAAAGTTTGAGGTTGGCTTAAAAAGAAGTCTATTGTGCTCACCGAGGCCGCATTTATTTGATTAAAAATACAGTAAAAACAGTAATGTTGTGAAATATTATTACAATTTTGTTAAACTGTTTTCTATTGTAATATATTTTAAAATGTATTTATTTCTGTGATCCAAAACTGAATTTTCAGAATCGTTAAAATTATCATTTCAGATAAATGCTGTTCTTCTGAGCTTAATTAATCAAAGTTTTTAACACAATTTTTTAAAGCAGCAAATCAGAATATTAGAATGATTTCTGAAGGATCATGTGACTGCAGTAATGATGCTAAAAATTTAGCTTTGAAATCACAGGAATAAATTACATTTTAAAATATATTCAAATAGAAAACAGCTAATTTAAATTGATTGATAGTGTAGTCAAACCTACACGCTGTTTAAAAAAGTGGTGATTTAAAATAATTTGTTACCGTGCTGACTTAAACATTTTAAGTTCAGTCAACTCAAATAAGTTCAGTCAACTTGAATTGTTAAGTTGTACTAAATGGCAACTTAGATGTTTGAGTTGACTTAAAAAAATTGGCTTGTTAAACTTAAAAACTGGGCTTGTTACCCAGCTGCCTTAAAATTTTGAGTTGAATCAATCTAAATATCTAAGTTGTCACTTAGTACAACTTAACATTTCAAGTTGACTAAACTTTTTGAGTTGACTGAACTGAAAATGATTACAATTATTTTAAGTTAACTCAACGAATTGTTTTAATTATGGCTTATGAAATAAGATCTTTAAAATCTCCCATGAACCCTTCTGAATCTGACCACAATGGAATAGCAAAATCTGTTTCTTAAAGCCAAACTAAAACCAAAATTGATCTTATTTACTAACATTATGGGACTTTTTGTGCATTACTCACTGAAGCACATTATTCCAGATGATAATCAAATAATTCCTCTGAAATATTTTCACATGATATCATCAGGCTCTACTATTCCATATTTTCTACAATCAAATGAGTTCTTGATAGAAAATCTAGTCCTATGCTGTATTTTTTTCCCCTTTGGAATAGGATGTTTAACAAAAAAAAAAAGCTTTCATGTTGACTTTAATGCTTGAACAACAGAAACCTGGGACTCTTAGCACAAAGAGCAAACCTTTACAACTCACAGTTCAAGTTCATTCATCCTAGTAATTGTCACACATTGCCTTAGATTCACTGCATGCATGATTTAAGCTAAAACGAGCTGGAGTGCAGTGTTAAAAAAAACAGTTATTTTAGTCATGCTGAGGAGAAGCTGCTAAAATCTCATTTACAATTTTTGATGTAACAAATCCTTAACACATTGAACTTTTATTAAGGAAGTCAAATAGCACTTAAAAGTAAACAAATCCCCTGTTTTTCCATCAAATGCAATATAAGATCAAATTCACATGCAGAATGCCACAGACATCAAGTATCACATCACATGCAAAGATATCCTAATTAATCAAGGGGACGTTTGCAGAAATGCAAATACACAGAACTCCAAAAAATCCTGCGAATGAGATTATTTCGCTTCTAGCACTGTAATTATAGTAAGCATCCCAGTGGTAATTGCATTTTGATCGAAAAGGAAGGTTTGTTTGGTGTTTTCTATGCAGTTGCACTTCCACTTCATAGAAAGCGAAATGAAAATGTCCTTGGGCTCGCCCATGGCTGATTGCTCTAGAACATGTCTTGCCTTCTGGTTGGAAAGGCGTGTAATGAACAACACATGAGCCGGCACGTGTAAATAAATGCCACGATCTTGTAACTAATGTGCTGTCATGCTCTGTCATCATTAGATGTACCTTTCAGGACAGCTGCACTTGCACTGCAGTGATACTGATGTGGGGGTAAAAGCGCCTCAAAAATAAGAGGCGCTTTTCAGTATAAAATGATGCACAATGCCACTAGCAACAAGAAAAAACAGTCACTGACTACTTTTGAACTGCAAATGTTGTCTTTTCAAAGCGTTGAATTTACAGTGGCTTTGTTTCGGATCATAACATGGAGTTAACATATGCAGATGCATCTCAATAAATCAGAATGTCATGGAAAAGTTCATTTATTTCAGTAATTCAACTCAAATTTGGAATCTTGTGTAATAAATAAATTCAATGCACACAGACTGAAGAAGTTTAAGTCTTTGGTTCTTTTAATTGTGATGATTTGGCTCACATTTAACAAAAACCCAACAATTCAAACTATTGAATCTCAACAAATTAGAATATGGTGACATGCCATCAGCTAATCAATCCTGAGCCTTCAAAATGGTCTCTCAGTTTGGTTCACTAGGCTACACAATCATGGGGAAGACTGCTGATCTGACAGAAGACAATCATTGACACCCTGCACAAGGAGGGTAAGCCACAAACATTCATTGCCAAAGAAGCTGGCTGTTCACAGAGTGCTGTATCCAAGCATGTTAACAGAAAGTTGAGTGGAAGGAAAAAGTATGGAGAAAAAAGATGCACAAAAAAAAGCTCCAAAAGTTGGTTAAATCACCATGGTGTTGGTGTGCTTGACTGGTCAGGTCAGCAAACTCACCAGACCTGAACCCCATAGAGAATCTATGGGGTACTGTCTAAAGAAAAATGAGAAACAAGACACCAAAAAATGAAGGGCCACTGTCAAAGAAACTTGGGCTTCGCCGAATTGAGACAGTAATTAAAGCAAAAGGAGCCCCTACCAAGTATTGAGTACATATACAGTAAATGAGCAGACTTTCAAAAGGCCTTTCAAGACACTTCAAGAAAGAAAGAAAGAAAGCAGGGCTACAGTATATGACTGCATTATGTTTTAGGCACCTTAGAGAGGTAAAATATGGAATTCTTTGAAAATAATTACATCAAATTACTACGAAATCAACATTCTGACCTTGTGGCTCTGGTCAATTTTAGTCAATCAACAAACAGGTGTTTAGGTAAGTGCTGTAATGGGTTTGTGGCCATTTAGTTCCAAAATCGCTTTTTACCTTAAGAGCCTTTAGTCTCATTGTACCCTATAATATAAAATATAAATATTAAAGATCCAAATTGTTTTTCCAGGCAGAAAAATGGTCACTTCTGTAGAGGCTAATAAAAAATGCACAAAAATGTAAAATAATTCAAAATCTAACCTGAGGAAAGTACAGTAATCAGTTCATCTAATCAGGGAAGTAATGACTTCTTATAAAACCACTGATGAAAAGTAAAAAAATAATAATAATATTCTGTGTATAAAAGACTTTTCTAATCACCTCGTTCTTATTTTCTTCCTCGCGTCCTAATTTCTTCAGCCGTGCCCTTTTAAGACACCCATCAGAGCGTAATCATTTTGTTTGTTTGAGTCTTGCCCCAAGGATTGAAACAATGCTTTTACAAGGTTGTTACCGTTTCAATCTCTTGAGCAATCCCACTATTTAAGCATGTTTTGCTGTTTATCAGAATATTAGGGAGGTGAATTTATTGCTATGCCATAAATATCAACAAGGCAAAAACTTTTAAAAGTTTCACACAGCTGTTTTAAAGGAACAGCTGACCTAAAAATGAATATCATTATTCACTCAGCTTCATGTTCAAATCTCGTATGACTTTTCTCTGCCTTGAAAGACATAATGAGATGTCGGGCAGAATGTCCAAGCCAAGATGCAATGAAAGTGGATGGTGATTTATGCTGCTGAGCTCCAAAAACGATATAAAAGTACCACTAAAGTGTCATAAAAGTAGTCCAACTTGTGTGCCATTTTCCAAATGTGAGAAACTAAAATTCAGGCTGCAATCATAGTACTAATCTTCTATAATCTGCAGCCCTGACTGGAATTCTCAAATCTATTAACAATTCTAATAATAAAACATTCAAATGAGCCTCATCGGTTTGAACACGAACACTATTTATTCTTGTGACCACAAAACCATAAGGGTCAATTTATAATGCATAATAATGCATAATATAATGCATAATAAGTTGCCCTCTCATATCAAAATCCACAGACATATTTGTTTAGAACTGTTTTGGACTGTTTTTGCTTGTAATCTGTGTTTGGTCTGTGTATGTTTCAGTTAAACAGACCGGCCTCCATCACACGCCACAATCAAACAAACACTATGCACTCATTAACTGGAGTTTGGAAACTCATGATAACCTTTTCCAAGGCCAAATAAAGTTAATTAGAATCGTGAAGTCAAAGTAAAGACCATCTGTTTTGTAGAGTGGTAAACACTAATAATTAGGTCTAAATATATTTAGGAGGATCTGATATATTTAGTGCTAATTTCATAAATGAGAATAGATTAGGATATATTGATACAAGTTTTCCTAGCCAAAGCTAGTTAGCCCCAGGGGCCAGTTGCATAAAAGGTTTAGACAGACTTAAAAGTTAGTCATTCATTTTTTTTCTTTAAGACTGGTCAAATTTTTACAAATTTGGTTACATAAAAACTTAGATTACTCTAAGTTGGATCCAAAATATAAGACTGATTACCCCTTAGTTATCTGATAGCTGGTCAAACGAGTTCTTAAGACACTGTCTTAACATAGAGACTAAGTTTATGCAACTGGCCCCTGATGGTGGATGGTGTAACTACATCATTATAAGAATACAAAGCATTAAAAAACCTATTATGCTTCTTTATACAAGATGTACACTCTTAAAAATAAAGGCTCTTCATTGCCATCAATGGTTTTTAAAATATTCTTCCAAATGTTTTTTTTAAGAACTGTTTACTGAAAGGTTCTTTGTGGAACCAAATAGTTCTTCTATGGCATCACTGCAAAAACAAATTTTTGGAACCTTTATTTTTAAGAGTGTAATATAAGTCTCAGGTATCCCCAGAATGTGCCTGTGAAGTTTCAGCTCAAAATACCCCACAGATCATTTGTTATGTCATTCTGAAAATGCCTATTTTGAGTGGAATCAGAGCTGTTTCCGTGCATGGCTCTTTAAATGCAAATGAGCTGCTGCTCCCCGCCCCCTTTTCCAGAATAGAGCTGTGCCTTTACAGCTCATACCTCAGATACTCCAAAAAAAAAAAACACCTGTTTTAATTACGGTTTTAATGATGTCTATCGCGCTAAAATCATGCATTTTAAAGCCATTTAAGTTTAAAACTTTTAATATAGTGTTTTCTGAGCACACACATCCAAAGCACTCTGGGCTGTCACATGGTATGCGAGTACTAAATTAACTAAGTACTAGGGATGCAACAATACAGTTAGTCCACAGTTCAATACGTACCTCGGTTTTTAACCACGGTTTTCGGTTTGGTTCGGTTCTGATATCTTGCCACTTCAGTGTGGTTTTTTTTGGAACAAATTAACAAAATACTCCTGTAAACCTCTGCACACTAGATAAAGTGTGGTTTAGTATGTGTCTGCTTAATTTTTCTTTTGAGAGGTATAATTTCTTTGATTTTTACACAAAATAGAATGGGTTTCATTCATACTGGATGCCAGAGGGCGCCCTTGTGCAAAAACAAAACACATATGCATCAAAGAAGTAGCGCTAATAACATTCCGTTCCATCTTCTCTAATATGGATAAAAGCATCGCTATTGCTGTAACTTATTAAAAACAAGATATAAAGGTAAACGTTTTGAATGATGAAATCTAAGGACAATAAACACTCGTCTGCAATAATATATGGTTTATCTGTGTTCTTCAAGCCATCTCGGGTATTTTCATAAGCCATTGCTAATCGACATACATTGAATGTGAGTATAGAATTTATCGTCTGCCTCATTCTGTGATGAGAATCCACATCAGATCACAACATTAAGGAAGTTATTTCAAACACTCGACTGATGTTGTGAATTAAAAACAAGTTATAATGTTTTTGTAACTTGTTTTTATAACTTTTGTTGGACAACAGGTTTAGAAAGGCTTATCATTGCATGTCATTAGAATGGAAGATGCTCTGCGTGTTGCGTTATTTTTTTTAAATATAAGGGGAAGCGTTTTCTCATTTCAGCACATGAAATTGTGGGCAAACATACAGCAAATTCCAAGAGAAATAAAAGGAAGGAAGATATTTAGATGCAAAACCGAAAAACCGCAATTCACAAGCGCGTATTGAACCGTGGATGTCGTACCGAACGGTTCGATATTGAGTATTGTGACATCCCTACTAAGTACTAAGTTCTCTTTCATGTCTTATTGCGCTTAAACTGTCAAATACACAAGTTTATGTTAAAAAAAAACACACAGGAGTTACAAGAACTGTTGGTTATGCCTGTGAAGGCAAACAGCTGGGAAAGAAATCACATGTTTGTATTAGATCTGTGTGGCTGCAGCGTAATACACAGTAAATAAATCAATAAATCCACTTCTATCCTTTCCTCTGAGGCTGGGACTCTAAAAAGCATTCTGTACTTCTCAGCACAGCCAACAACAGAACAGTTAGCATGCTTTGCATAAAATGGTGGCGCCATGGGTGAAAACTTGCAGATTAAGGGGCGGTAATATTATAATAAGATCTCCTTTTTACATTACGGGGGAGAGAAATCTGAGCAGCTTTTTAAGCTTACAAATAAAGGCTTACAAAAAATAAAAATAAAATACTTGGTTGGTCTTGTTCAAGTTTTCTGGGTTGGTAGATACACCAGGGACCCAATTTTAGCATTTATTCATGGAAAAAGCTAGATTTTCATATATGTGACCCTGGACCACAAAACCAGTCTTAAGTCGCTGGGGTATGTTTGTAGCAATAGCCAAAAATACATAGTATGGGTCAAAATTATTGATTTTTCTTTTATGCCAAAAATCATTAGTAAAGATCATGTTCCATGAAGATTTTTTGTAAAATTCCTACTATAAATATATCAAAATGTAATTTTTGATTAGTAATATGCATTGTTAAGAACTTAATTTGAAGAACTTTAAAGGTGATTTTCTCAGCATTTTGATTTTTTTGCACCCTCAGATTCCAGATTTTCAAATAGATGTATTTCGGCCAAACATGGTCCTATCCTAACAAACCATACACCAATAGAAAGCTTATTCATTGAGCTTTCATATGATGTATATATCTCAGTTTTGTAAAATTTGACCTTATGACTGGTTTTGTGGTCCAGGGTCACATATGTCATCCTTTAATCAACTGAAACAGCGCTGGAAATAGTAAACCATATATGGATAGAAAATAGTATGAAGAATACACCGGTAAATCTCACTGCGTTCAAAGCTTTTATCTTTACCATGCTGGGTCAGTCCACCATCCAGTTCCCATGGCGATTGAGTGCTTGTGGACAGCAAACTAATCTAGTGGAAATAGCACGGACTGAAGGTTACAGGCTAATCTGAGAGAAAATATATTGGTCTCGCTCTTGATGGAGCTGTAATGGATATATGATTGTTGTATGGCTGCATTGCTGATAATGTGCAGTATATGCCAGCGTTATTTCTCTCAGATTGATGAAACGGTGAAAATAACACGTTAAACATTTAAGGGTTGAGTGTGTTATTTTTATGAGTATGTGCCAACACACATTGTGCGTCAATAATAATAACATCCGGGGAACTTTTGGATTCTTGACAAAAATCATTCTGTTTGACTTGAATCTGTGTTTTAGAACAAATTGGTTGAATGAATGATTCAATGACTCTCAAAACGTTAAAAGGTACATCTTTGCACCTTATTCACCCCAAAATGGTACATATTAGTACATTAAACATATATAATAGTATTTTAAAAAGTATGTTAGTATCTAAAGTGTACATATTGGTACTTCTGAATGGAAACCACCCTAGTGACAGCTTTGTACCTTTTTCTCTGAGAGTGTGGGGACTAAAATGATAGATAATCTCCTTAGAATTTCTCATTAGATTGCGTTTTAGCCTTGTTAGCACCCTGCTCATGTCAAAGTCACAAACAATATTTGCACTTCCTGTAAGATGAATACAAACAGTAGGCTGTAACAAGATACATGCTCTTCCAAGCAGCTTGTCCCTCAAAGTGTCTGCCAAGAAAAGAAATGAAATATGATGAAGAACTAGACATCAATGTTTGTTGGAAAGTAGCTGTGCATATTTCCCAATGACTGTGAATTTCCACGAACAATATCAGCAGCAGCAGCTGCTGGCTCACGCTGAGCAAATCTGTCAAGACTGTATGTGTTAAATGCGAAAATCATTTATCTAGCTACAATTATACCCACACAGAATAAATTCGGTTAGATTCATGCAAAAACTGAATTTGCATTGGCAGGGGCCTTATGATGGCATTATTTTAGATGGTCTATGGTTTCTCTAGACAGCTGGGAGCCACAAGGGAATGGCCTTTTTTTCTGTTCTGTTGCATTCATTCATTCATTCACTCACTCACTCTGTATTTACAATCGTACCGGGCAGAAATCCCATGCACACCTCTTTACACAGTATGTGTGTGGGAGAGATTGGTGTCATGAGGTCACACCTATAATAGTGTTTACCTGAGAGGTGCTGAGAGGGAGATGGGCAAACCTGACCACACCGCTGAGAACGGTTAAATCTGATATACTGTGCTTATACAGTAAAGGCATCAATTCACAAATAACTGCTTATCTGTCTAATACAAACTAGTGAATGGTATGTTTTTGTTGAAGGGAAAAAAAGAGCCCTGTAATCTGTGATCACCAGCAGGAAAATTAATCTGCACTTAAAAAAGTGCTTACTTAAAAGCTTTTAATTCAAATTCCAAAACAATATATTTTAAGTTGGATATATAATACACACAGTTGAGGTGAAAGGTTTACATCACCTTGCAAATTCTGCAAAATGTTAATTATCCAACCAAAATAAGATGTCAAAATGCATGTTATATTTTGTTTAGTACTGACCCGAATAAGATATTTCACATAAAAGATGTTTACATACAAGTTTACATACACTAGATTCCTTATACTGTGTTGTTACCTGAATGATCCATATTTTTGTTTAGTAACAATTGTTCAAGAGTCCCTTGTTTGTCCTGAACAGTTAAACTGTCTGCCGTTCTTCAGAGAAATCCTTCAGGTCCCACAAATTCTTTGGTTTTTCAGCATTTTTGTGTATTTGAACGCTTTCCACCAATGACTGTATGCTTTTGAGATCCATCTTTTTACACTGAGGATGCAACTATTACAGAAGGTTCAAATGCTCACTGATGCTCCAGAAGAAAAAAAAAAAACAGTGCATTAAGCCCCTGGCTCTGCATTGTTTTTCCTTCTGGTGCATCAGTGGGTGATTGTCTACATTGTGTCTATATACAGTAGTGGCGCACAAAAAAAGTAAACTATATTATCAAACGGCTCTTTAAAGTTGGACATATATCTACCTTTACTCTCATACTTACAGTAAACGCACTTAAAGCGATATATATACTATAAAGCAAATCTCAACTGCTTGATTATTTATATAATCGCAAAACCCTGCTAAAAGAAACTGCTAAAACCAGCCTAAGCTGGCTGCTTGGTCTTAGCTGGTTTAAGCTGGAAGTACACTGCAAAAATGTTTTTCCTACTTAGATTTTTTGTCTTGTTTCCAGCCAAAATATCTAAAAATTCTTATATCAAGAAGGGTTTTCTAGACGAGTAAAAATTATTTTCTTGTTTTTAGAAAAACGAGTCAAAATTAATTGAGTTTTTGCTTAGAACAAGCAAAATAGTCTGCCAATGGGGTAAGCAAAAAAAAAAAAAAAAAACTTATTTTATACAGAAAACAAGATTATTTTTCTTACTCTATTGGCAGATTATTTTGCTTGTTTCAAGCTAAAACACACTTAGTTTTGACTTCTTTTTATTTTCATTTTTAATTGTATAGAAAATCCTTCTTGATTTAAGAATTTTTAGATATTTTGGCTGGAAACAAGACAAAAATCAAAGTAAAAAAAGCATTTTTTTGCAGTGTAGCTTGTTTTAGCTGGTCTCCCAGCCTGGCCAGGCTGGTTTTAGCTGGTTGTTCCACTTGGTCTCTTAGCCTGACCAGCTAAGGAACTTGCCAAAAACCCTTTAAAATAAGCCTGGTGACCAGCTAAAACAAGCCTTTAGCCGTTTTTTTTATTTATTTATTTTTCAGCAGGGAATGTAGACTATCATCCAGCTCTAATTTGCTAAATGCAGGCATGAAGATATTAAGCTACAATAAACATTAAAATCACGATTTTACGAATACAATTGTGAAAAGAGCTATCCAAACAAAATCAACTCAACATTTAACCAGAGCTTAAACCATATGCAGAGATTTGTTTTTGGATGGACAGATGCATAAAAATCGAACAATTAATAAAACACCTGGGTCTCATGAGCAGACACCGCTTCTCTTGTTATTTGATATGCACCACTGCTCTGCCACAAAAGCCAAACAAATGACCTGATTATATTTTAATATCTGTTGTTGAATGATTCCGTTTGGCACACGGGCCTTTGATTCAAGGCATACTGAGGGGGCGAGTGTGTGTATGTATGTGTGTGTCAGCATTTGACGCATTTCCATCGATTCCAGCGCTTAATATCAGGCACAATGATGCATGTTGGTAGCAGACCGGTGACGTTTGACAGGGTAGGTGAAACGGCTAACCTCCATTCATTTCACTAGCACTCCACCCACAACATGCTCCAGCTCTCCAGGCAGAAATTGTAATGAGCTTTTACCAGACATTGCTTACATCAATCCAGATTCTGTACTCTGTTTACTTTAGAGGTCTGTCTGTGTATCTATCTGCGTACATATATTCACACAATGGTTTTCATATCATATCATTCCTACAGATGTTGCGTAAACTCTGACTCCTATTCACTCACAATGATTTCTACAATAGTTTGAGTTGTTAGTGACCCTCGTATTATTTTTTTATGGTTTTGCATTAATAATTTGTATTATGGACTATGTTTAGAAACTATGGTTGTGGTTATTAGCGTGCACCATAGCACCATTAGCATACACTTCAGTATCATTAGTATACAATGTGTATATTAATCAGTCATTGTTTGCCTTTAATGATTGTCAGGAGTTGATTAAGTGCTAAATCAAGCCATTTATTTAAAAATGCCATTTAGTTTCAGCAAATGGATGCAAAACAGCATCTGTTGTTTAGAGTGTTTGAATCTTGGCCATGGAAATCCTCAGCTAAACTGCTGGTGCTGGCAGGACTCTAGAATGGAAAAAAAAAAAAGAAAAAAAAAAAAGCTTAAACCAGCCTAAGTTGGTTTCCTGTTTTTAACAGGGTTAAGCTCATCCCAGCGTTAAGCTGATTTTACCACTTTAGAATGATTTACACTACCATTCAAATATTTTTTTTAGCATGTATGATTTTAGCATAGAATGATTTCTGAAGGATCATGTGACACTTTAGACTGGAGTAATGATGCTGAAAATTCAGCTTTGCATCACAAATTACATTTTAAAATATATTAAAATCACTGTATGAAAACAGTCATTTTAAGTTGTAATAATGCTTCACAATGCTATTGTTTTACTGTTTTTGATTTTAAAAAGCAGCCTTGGTGAGCATAAAAGGCATCTTACACTTAAACTTTTAGTGTACCTTTTTCTCTCAGAATGAAAATCAACTTGTCCAATTCATCATAAATAAGTATAGCAAAGAGTCATCTATCCAGGAGATGCTGACATTATGTACACTAGGGGATATTCTCCATGCTCTTTAGGTTGGGCTAAAGGGGAACGTTCATGACATTTTCAAAGATGACACCAGACAAAACATCGCTGACCCTGTTGAGAGGGCAAGAGAGAGAGAAAGCCAAGCCAAGTAAGTGACCATCTTTAATGACCAATAATAACATGCTAGTTATCAGTAAAATGTATGTTTCAAACCAAATAGGTTTTGATTACAAACCAAATTGATTACACATTGACTTTAACCAGAATTACTAGGTTGTAACAGTCTAGCATTGTCCATCTAAAACCAGTTAAGACCATTTTGGACTTTAAGACCTGGTTTACACCTGGTATTAAAGAGATGGTTTACCCCAAAATGAAAATCTTGTCATTAATTACTCACCCTCATGATGCTCCAAACCTGTAAGACCTCCAGTCACCTTTGGAACACAATTTAATGT
The DNA here is from genome assembly GCF_049309525.1 of Garra rufa. Lineage (NCBI taxonomy): Eukaryota > Metazoa > Chordata > Actinopteri > Cypriniformes > Cyprinidae > Garra > Garra rufa. The sequence continues at coordinate 33,524,322 of NC_133382.1, forward strand.
TTAAATAATGTTAAAGCAAAGTTGTTGCGTTGCTATACAAAAATGGTTTAGTCTATCAACACAAAATGTCTAACTTTTTGTCAGCACAGCCTGAAGATGATCTGTCTTTATTTTGATGGAAATTGGACCAACAGTCAATGAGGAGTTTTAAAAAGTAGATTTTTAACGAGAAATAAAATGGCAGACAGGAAGTTCGGCCAACTATGGCATAATTGGTATTTGTGTTGTCGGCATGGACCAAGCAATATTTTGACGCCAATTTCATTTCAAAAGGCTTATGGAATCAAAAGTTTTGTTATTAATGGTTAATGGTTAATCACTCTTGATCAATAGCTGGCACTGTTACCAAATTGATGTGGCATGGTCAGTGTAAGGTGACAATGGCACACACAAAGTTTGGTGTCAGTATGTCAAAGCATTGCAGAGATGTTAACAGAAAATTTTGTTGATGTGTCAAACAAAAACCGTTTGCATATTGGCACAAAATCAACTACTTTTTATCAGCAGTCTTTTCAAATTTTGGTGAAAATTGGAACCCATGGTCTAGGAGGAGTTAGAAAAAGGTTATTAACATAAATCAAAAATGGCGGACAGAAAGTTCAGCTAAGTGTGGAAAAAATGGTATCTATGTTCTCAGCATGACCCAAGCGAATGTGTCACTTATTATAGGCTATTTAATCAAACATTATTATCATTTTTCTTATAAATGCCCCCAACTTGAGTACTGTCACAGCATGGTGTGACATGCATTTTGGAGTGCTCTTCTTCAAGTTCATTGGTGTGTTATTCGAGAACGGTTTGACAAATCAAGTCGAATTCCGTAACTTTTTGCTAGCATGGTCTGAAGACGAAATGAGCCAATTTTGGTGAAAATCAGACAAACTGAATAGGACGAGTTCGAAAAAGTAATTTTAAAAGGAAAAAGGAAATTTCCTTCTAGACCGAATGGTTCAAAAGTTTTTAGCATAAACATGAGTGAAACTTTGGACAAGTGGTGGCGCTAGAGAGTTTAAGTTAGAGACTCCAAATTTGCTATGTTTAATGTTGAGACTGTCCTCTATCTGTGTGCCAAATTTAATAACTTTCTGGCAAGCAGTTCTGTGGGCTGCCATAGACTCAAGAGCAGAAGAATAAATGGAAACGGAATAATATTAATAGGAAAGCCAACGAATACAATAGGTGCCTTTGCACCTTCGGTGCTTGGCCCCTAATGACTTTATTCAGCAATTTTTTGTCACTCATTTACATGGATGGGCTGTGCATTGTTTTCAATCAGTGTCATGGTATTGTTGTGAATGCGTGCCAAAGGCTGACACGGAGGAGAAGAAATTGTTGAATAAAATCGTAATTTTTGTTTTCTTTGCGCACACAAAGTATTCTAGTAGTTTCATAAAATTAAGGTTGAACCACTAATGTCACATGGACTATTTTAACAAAGTCCTTACTATCTTTCTGGGCCTTGAACACGTCAGCTGCATTGAAGCACACTAGCCAGACGGGATTCAAACTTGTATTGAAAAAATTGTATAGCACAATGTGCGTTTGGTGTAGTTTTGCAGCTTTTAGAGCAGAAACGAAAGCTGTTGCTTTCTATATCATTTTCTGTTGTCTCCTTTTATGTTCACAAGTAAATTGCTAAGCTTTTTCACAACATTAAATCGAAAGAACAGAAAAAGCATCAAAGAAATCAGAAAAGTGGTTGAAAGTTGATTAAAACAGCAGGTGTAAACGAGAATGTGTCTTCCTCATCTTGTGATTCGATCGACCAAAACGCATTTTTATACCAGGAGTAAACAGGTTGTAAGTCAATCAAAGTAGTTTTTATCAGAGAGCCGAGCTTACCGTAACAAGGCTACAGACAGAATGATGTTTCTTTGATTGAACTTATCAGCCAGACGTGGAACTTTAAGAGCTTGTGCGACCAAACTTGAACTCTTATCGTTATTTCACAAGCGCAACGTACTCCTCCACCCAATTTCCATCCAACAAGGTCAGGCTCATTGATTCCGGATACGTTGTCATGGCAATGCACTAAGGTTTGTTATTAGGTCTGCTTGGTAAATTGAAAGTCTGTCATTTTCTAAATTAGCCTGATAATGCTTGGCTGAGTAGAACCTTAAGCTATTTCCATAAACATACACAACATGCACACACCCCTAGCGGTGCCTCCCTTCCTCCATTGCAGAATGGACCGGTAATGGTGCGGATGATGAGAGAAAATGACTCCTTTATTTCACTGGCTGTTATTTATTTATTTTGCATTTTTTCGGTCAACTTAGGAATACAAGAATAGGCTCAACATGGCCCTAAGGCAAGCTGAGTAATGACTTCACCTTCCGGACGAGTTTACCGCTGCAAGCGTCAGACCTTTCCACTGCTTAGAATACATTTGTGTCTAGTTGACACGCCAGTGTCTGTTTGTGTGTGTGTTCACAAAAAAATGTGAACCAATAACTCTAGCTAGCCACAGATAATGAGACCCGTAGGACAGAGTAGCGTCTAAATGTCCTCTCTGCTCATTGTCAATGCAAGTCTGCAACCTACATACAGTGCAGACTTCAGTGAAACTCGGTGTCAGAAATACGTAATGAAATAGGCTTCAATAGAAGGCTTTATTTACCAACACACCAAATAAAAGATGTTAGATAATAGGCCTAGAAATGATTTGGAGACTCAAGTCACACTAAAAAAGTATAAATATTGGTGCATTAGAGAACAAAACATCAAAAAAAAAAAAAAAAAATCAAGAATAAAACAAGCACACTTTTCCAATCTAATCCCAGCTGAACATCTCTGCAGTGATTTTAAAGCAGACTTTTAATCAAAAACTCAGCACCAAACACCAATGACTTGTAACTATGGGTAGTCATTTTTGACACTTCCAAAACGGTTGGAAAACATGACTTTTCATGTTTTGCGATGGTTGTTCATGAGTCCCTTGTTTGTCCTGAGCAGTTAAATCCTCTAGTTTCTGTATATCTTTGGTTTTCCATGATCTTCTGCATATTTGAACCCTTTCCAAAAGTCAATGTGTGACTTTGAGATCCATCTTTTCACACTGAGGACAAATACGGGACTCATACACAACTATTACAAAAAGTGAATACATTTATTGATGCTTAAGAAAGCAGCACGATGCATTAAGGGGGCGTAATTTTTTTAATTGTATATGATTAGAGTAAATTATCCTTGCATTGTCATCTGGGAAACATGTAAGTATTTATGTAGCTTCTGAAGTGCAGTACTACATCAAAAAATATGATCTTTAAACAAAATGAAAGAAAAATGTACACATCATCTTCCTGCTCAAAAGTTTTCACCCCCTGGTTCTTAATGAATTGTGCTGCTTTCTTAAGCATCAGTACATGTTTTTACCTTTTGTAATAGTCATGTATGAGTTCCTCAATTGTTCTCAGTGTGAAAGGATGAATCTCAAAATCATAGTCACTTTTGGAAAGGGTTCAAATATGCAGAAGATGCTGGAAAACACCAAAGAGTGTGCAGAAACTAGAGGATTTTTCTGAGGAACAACAGACAGTTGCACTGCTCAAACAAGGGGCTCATGAACAACCATCACAAAATAGGAAAACAGTCATGGATCATCCAGGAAACGACACACAGTATAAAGATTCAAGGGTATGTAAACTTTTGAACAGGGCCGTTTTTATAAATTCAGTTATTATTTTGTTTTGTGGAGTATATACACAAACATCTGCTGTGTGAAATAGCTTATTCTAGACTAAGTGTAAAAAAAATTATTTTAATTTTAATTGCAATTAATTTTAAAAAGCTTTCTCTTTATGTATGGTTTGTTAAGATTGGACAATATTTGGTCGAGGTACAACGATTTGGAAATCTGGAATCTGAGGGTGCAAAAAAAAACTAAATATTGAGAAAATCACCTCTAAAGTTGTCCAAATGAAGTTTTTACCAATGCATATTATTAATCAAAAATTAAGTTTTGATATATTCACAGAAAATATTTACAAAATATCTTCATGGAACATGATCTTTACTTAATACCCTAATGATTTTTGTCATTAAAGAAAAATAGATCATTTTGACCCATACAATGTATTTTTGGCTTTTGCTACAAATTATTCAATGACTGGTTTTGTGGTCCAGGGTCACATATAAAATGTAAACACAAACTTGGATGTGATTAATCACAATTAATTAATTAAAACAAAATATTGAGACAGTTTGATTCAAACGATCTTGTCCACAGTTAAAGAGGACCTGTTATGCAAAGCTCTCTTTTACATTATGTGAAGAAATACGCATGTAGTTAGGAACTTGAGGGAAAATGATTTCACACACCCACTAAAAACCACCTTGGGACTAGTTAAAAGTCACTGAACAAATGTCTTTGAACAAGTAAAATTAGTTCTGGGGAAAGCTTGCACAGCATTTGTAAGCAGATGCCACCCGGTTTCCTTGCACAGGCCTGGCCACTTTCCACATGTCTACAGTAATTCAGGTCTGGTCATAATAAGCTGAAGCCGTCCGTATGCACCTGCGTTTGTACAGTGAGTAGGAACTATTCAGTGTGAAACAGACCATCAGCCAATGAGGGGTGACAGAAACCCAGTTTCCCTTTCTCATTTTTTACAGCGCGATACATCAAATCTGTCCCGCTATAAAGAGAAGGCACAATGTAATTACTCTGTGCACTAGTCTCTTCAGTATCCTCATTCAAAAGGACAACTTAATCATCTTTTGTAGCGATGTCACTGCCACAAATGAAGACAAATGATTAAACTTGAAACAATACTGAAGCTGCGGGGAAAAGGGACAGTGCTCGGCAGATGATATTGGTGTTTTGACTAAATGTACAATGATGTAATGTCAGATGGCTTTACATGTTTCCTTACAAGTTAATATTGTAGACAAATTAATATTTTACATCATCTTAAGAAGCTAGTGCAAACGGTTTACCCAAGAATAAAAACTCTGAAACCATTTAGAAGGTGAAAATGTTAAAGAATATCCTACAAAATAATAAAATGCAATACATTTATATTGAATTTATATCTAAACAACATTAACACAAAACAATGCGTTAACATTTCATGCGCTGCTTGTGCTATAAAACTCAAAGATTTAGTCACAAAAAGTATTGTCCATGAATCTATATTTTGAGGGCTTATTTTTGTAAATTTTGATATTTGATTACCTGATATTTAACTTCATTAAAATCCATTAGAAATCGATTCACAGTCTAATAATAACAACTCTTTGTCAAGTGTAGCAATTGCAAACTGAAAACAAACCACCCACAGTCACTTGAAAGCTGACCTGATGGCAAAGCATTTTTATACGTTCTCTTTTAAAACTAACAAACAGAAGTTTAGCCACTACAATCGACCTCCCGGGTTCAAGTCTGTCTCATCCCAAGCTCTCTGTCATGTCCCCGTAGCCAGACCCCACGGTGCGGAGCGATTACCTCCCTTCGTGTTATGAATACTCTCCACGCTTTCCGTGGCAAGCAGATAGAAAGGGTGACAGAGAGCTTGAACTGCAGAGCGACCTTCTGTTACAGCTTTCAAACATCACTGCCATCTGTTTGCTGACCCTTTAATGGATGTTCTCCATGTGTCTAACCTATGACCGAAGGCAATATCCACAACTACAGGCCAAGACAGTGTCTGCTGAGGTGGTCTACTTGACTCGTTATAAGCACAAAAATCATTAAAACATAGATCACTTCAGTGAAAAATCCACAGAGGCTACTGGTGAAGAAAAAGTGACTAATGAGCTTCCTGACTTTTTAAACACGAGGAATGTCTATGTCTCTGTTGAATCTACCAAAGAGACTATTCATAAGGACGTGTTTAAACTGTGTTTTTTGTTGTTGAAAGATTCATACATTTTTGAAGTGCTCCACTTTAATTAAACTATTCAACGACGGAGGAACTGAAAGTTAGAATTCATTAAAGCAGGGAAAACAACGTCATTTAATAAAACAATACACCACCTGAGTTTAAGATCTAAGTAAATGACCACATTATTCACAATGCGAAGAAACACACATACAAATGACAAAATAGATATAGTTGATAAAAGGATACATTCATCCATACATCACTATACTTTTCCAGGTAATAAACTGTAGTTCATTAGCCCAATCATTACCATTATTATTAAATATTAAGTATTTATCAGCCATTTACAACGATGGATGGATGGATGGTATACGATTAATAGAATAGACAGGATTGGATTAATGGATGGAACAGAATAGAATATGAAGGATGAATGAACAACAGAATAGAATACATAGGATAGGATGGGATGAATGGAACAGAATATGATGGACGAATAGGATGAATAGAATAGAATTGGATGGATGATTGATTACAATGACTAGAATAAAATTGGATCAATGGAATATGATTGATACAATAGGATAGGATCAATGGGGGAATATAATAGAATGGACAGGACAAGATAGGATTGATGGGTGGAATAGAATAGAACATGATGGATAAATGAACAATAGAATAGAATAGAATAGAATAGAATAGAATAGAAAAGATGGGATAGGATGGGATGAATGAAACAGAATATGAAGGATGGGACAGAATAGGATGGGATGGATGGAATAGAATTGGATGGATGGGATAGAATATATAGATGGCATGTAATATAATTGAATGGACATGACATGATAGGATTGATGGGTGGAATATAATATGATAGAATAGAATAGAATAGGGTGGATGGATGAAATAGGATTAAGAATTCAGTGATGAATAGAATTGTATGAATGGGTAGATGAAAGGAATAGAATAGAATAGAATAGAATAGAATAGAATAGAATAGAATAGAATAGAATAGAGACAGACAAAAAAGCTACACAAAAAGTCAGATGAGAGTGGTCAGACTGAAAGAGGAGTTTTTCCAGTTGTTGTGACTGGAAATATGACCAGATTCCAGACACATATTCACAAAAATCAGATTTGGACTGACAGTCTGAACAAGACTGTGGATAGAAAGACTGACAGATAGATTAAATGACAATGTAACTCCAAATTGCATTCAATTCTGGTTGTGAAAGTACTATGTGTACAATAAAATTCCTTTTTTTTTTTTTTTTTTTTTTTGGTATGAACAAAGTAAACCGTGTCATTGCATGAAAATATACCACAAATCAACTGGTATCAAAATTGCTTAGCATACACTTAAGTACACATGCTTATCAAATTAAATTTACAAATTACACAATATCCAGTCAAATTAATGATAACAAACCGAAATAACATACCTTAAACAAAGTAGTGAGGCATGGGAAGGCCTACTCTCTCATCCCTGCATGGAGAAATACACGTGCAAATGAAACGCTAAAATGCATCAGTCAAAAGCACGACTTTGGAGGAAAATACGCTGATCACACTGATACACGTTATGACAGAAACTATTAACAGTGTTTTAACATCATAAATAAAGCTATTACGACTATAAAGAGACAGTAAATGCAAGATGAATATGTGAGCAAAACTACCTCTGCTTCCCCTTAAAAGCGAAGCGATACATTTTTCTTCGGTGTCCCACTAATTAAGGCCCCACCTACCATTAATTACAAGTTTTGCTGAAGTTAACTCA
>NC_133382.1:33532426-33586526 GCF_049309525.1 Garra rufa
TGTGTTTATTTGCCTTTTATCACAATGTCAAATATCTCAGAATTGTAAGTCAAAACTAGCCATTTCATATTCATTTTGGGATCATTATAAACTAAAATTACCTCTCAGTAGCTTTGCCATCTGAAAGGCTGTTTTTAAGATGCAATGACCGTGCACCATTCTTCAGTCGTTAAAGAACTTTGGCAAACAACAATCTGATTTTCATCTTAAATACAAAGTGTTTCCAAGGACACTGCTTAGATATTAAGATTCCAGTTTTTTTAGCACTGCAGTTGTACACAAAGTAGCTGGAAGAAGAGACGCACCTTTTCTTCTTCATTCAGCTCAGACAGTGATTGTTATTCTGCTCGGCTCGGTACAGTCCGCGGGTTGCGACGTGTTTCCCATTTTCATTTCTGCATACTCTAAATATTGAGAAGTTTCCTTTTTGACCTCTGAGAAATGTTGCGTCTTCACCATCTAACGGCTGAGAATAACAGAGCATGACCCAACAGTTTGCCATGCAAATCAATCACTACAGCAGAAGCTAGAGGAGAGAAACATTTAAAGTGGCCTCTCTCAAAGTTCAGTTCACTTCCTGCATGAGAATTGAAAGCCAAAAAACAAAAAGCTTTCTGTCAGTTTAGCAACCACACAGAACATCATTATATGCTTTGCTTGGTTGCTATGTAGTTGCTAAACTCTCAGAAAAAAAGGTACAAAAGTTGTCACATGGGTGTTACCTTTTCAAAAAGGTTTACCTTTGTACCTACAGGGTCCATAGTGGTACCTTGAAGATGCATATTAGCTCCTAAAATGTACAAAACTGTACATTTTGAAAAGGTATCACCCCAGGGTTAGCTTCTGTACCTTTTTTTCTGAGAGTGTATGGTATTCAGGCTGATTTCCTGGGCATTTCCTGTTCTAGGTTTTTGCTAGGGCATTCTTGGATGTTGATGAGAGAATGAGAGACAAAATGGGGGATGGACAGATAGAATGATAGATAGAATGTAAGAATGACAGACAGAATGATAGAACAACCAATAACAACATATGGAACAACATAGTGACAGTCGGAATGATAGAATGCCATAGAGAACAACAAAATGACTGACAGAATGACAGATAGAACATTAGAAAGAACAATAGAACAAAAGATATGGCAGACAGATTCTATTCATCCATCCAACTCTATTCCATTCCATCTATCTATCCTATCCATCCATCCAATTTATTCTATTGCATTCATCCATCCTTCCATTCAGTTTTATTTTATCCATCCATCCTACTCCATTCATCTATCTGTCTATCCAATTTTATTCTGTTACTTCCATCCATATCCAATTCTATTTTATTCTATTCAATTTAATATATCCAATTCTATTCAAGCCCATTCTATTCTATTCTATTCTATTCTATCCATCCATCTAATTCTATCCATCCAATTATATTCCATTCCATCCATCTATTGTATTCTATCATCCATCAATCCATTCCTTCAATTCTATTCCATTCTATCTATTCTATCCATCCAATTCTATTCCATTCCATCCATTTTATTCTATCCTTCCATCCAGTTCTATTCCATTCCATCCATCTATTCTATCATCCATCAATCTATTTCTTCAATTCTATTCCATTCTATTCTATTCTATTCTGTCCATCCATCCATCCATTCAATTCTATTCCATGCATCCAATACTATTCCAATCCATATATTCTAAGCCATCCATCCAATTCTATTCTATTCCATTGATCCAATTCTTTTCTATTCCATCTATCCAATTCTATTCACTCTATCCATCCATTAATCATTCATCCTATTCCATTCATCCATCCATCTATCCAGTTCTATTCTATTCCATTGATCCAATTCTTTTCTATTCCATCTATCCAATTCTATTCACTCTATCTATCCATCCATCCATCCATCATCCATCCTATTTTATCCATCCATCCAATTCTATTATACTCTATTCTACTCCATCTATCATTCATACAACTATCCATCAATCCATTAAAATTCTATTCCATTCCATCCATCTATTCTATTCATCCATCCATCCATCCATTCAATTCTATTCCATGCATCCAATACTATTCCAATCCATATATTCTAAGCCATCCATCCAATTCTATTCCATTGATCCAATTCTTTTCTATTCCATCTATCCAATTCTATTCACTCTATCCATCCATTAATCATTCATCCTATTTCATTCATCCATCCATCTATCCAGTTCTATTCTATTCCACCCATCCATCATCCATCCTATTTTATCCATCCATCCATCATCCATCCATCCATCCATCATATTTCCTCCATCTATCCAATTTTATTATACTCTAATCTATTCCATTTATCATCCATCCAATTATCCATCAAACATCAAATTCTATTCTATTCCATCAATCTATTAATTATCCATCTTATTTTATCCATCCAACAATCCTATTCCATTCATCCATCTATCCAATTCTATTCTATTATGTTCTATTCCATCCATCCATCCAATTCTATTCTACTGTATTCCATCCCATACGTCCATCTAGATAGATAGATAGATAGATAGATAGATAGATAGATAGATAGATAGATAGATAGATAGATAGATAGATAGATAGATAGATAGATAGATAGATAAAACGGCACAGAAAGATAGAATGACAGAACGTTTGATAGACTGATAGAAGACTAGAACGATGAATGATAGATAGGTAGACAGTCATCATACAAGTCTAATGCACACGCATCATGTATCTGAAAAACAAATTCACGTTTATCAGTCTTTGGTTCCCTTGGAAATGAAAGCTTTTATATTGTCTCTTTATAATTCAGAAGGAATATGAATTCAATTCGTCAAGCTCTTAAGTCAGACAAAAAGTTTTAGTATTTGTCCACGGGGTTCAGTATTGCAGAAAAATCATATGACAAAATGTAATTTGTGAGCCTGGCCGCTCTAAAGCTTTGCTCTTGGCAACAATAACATCCTGGAAATAATATGCTCGCAGGGAACCTACATGGAAGCCAAATTTGCCTCTTCATTATCATCATCACCATCAAAAACAGCACTGCAAAATACAGTTTTAATGTTAAATGGCAATAAACAGCTTAATTTGGAAAGGAAAATTAGGGTCTTTTCTAAACTGAAGGGCTGTAGGCACACTATTATTAGTTTCATAACTGCATATGCGTATGATTAGTCATGAAGAAATAATAAATACCCTGCTCTGTAACAGTAGGAATGCACAATTTTAGCTGCAGGAGTGTGCCATTTTGGAGATATGTGAAATATGAGCCAGTCAAATTTCATCATTTATTTTCTAGAAATTAAAGTAAGTTGACAGTTTGTGGGTACTTTTCCCTTCTTCAACACCATCTCAAAGTCTAAATTCGAACCACCAAGCAACTGTCTTCACAATTTATGTCTTCATACCCTACACACTGAAGCTGTGAAATTATAAATAGCTATTTTTTGTCAGCATAGACTACTGGCATTAGTGTAAATGAATGAATGAATGAATGAATGAATGAATGAATGAATACAATCTAAAAAAAAACAATATATAATATTACAATGAATACAAATAATTAAAGGCTAGATTAAAAAAATATTAAATTGTATAATATATAATAAATAGTATTAGAAATCATCATCATCATATAACTTTTAAAATAAAATAATAAATATAATGTACATAAATACATTAAAAGTACAGTAAAAGTAAATACATTTTTAAATAATATAAAACAATATAAATACAAATAATAAAAAAATAAATATTCAAATAGAACAAATACTAGATTAAAATGTAATGAAAAATTGTATTATAAATACTACTACTACTAATAATAATAATAATAATGATAATAATAATAAATTAGTATTATTATCATTATGACAACAAATAAACATTGTATATTAAAATAAATAAACTAAGGAAATACAAAATAATAAATAAATAAATAAAATTTAATAATTAAACATTTTAAACAATATAAAATAAACCAATTTTATCATGCAAATACCAGAAATAAATATAAAATTGTAGAATTATAAGTAATAATAATAACATTTTATAATGAAATAAATTAAACTTAAAAACAATATTAAAAATAAACTGTAATAAACACATTTTAAAATAATTAAAAGCATAGAAATATACAAACTTTACAACAATAATAATAATAAAATTTTATAATAAAAAACTTAAAAACAATATAAAATAAGATAACAAATAAAAATAATTAATATAAATGCTTTATAATACAAATACTAAATGAAATATACGAAATTTTGAAATATATAACAAATAGTATAAATAATAATAACAAAAATAACATAATAAATATCATTTTATAATAAAATAAGTAAATACAACAATAAATAATAAAATAAAAATAATAATACATGAGTAACATGTTATAACAAATAAACTTTTAAAAACAATATAAAATAATATGATAAATAAAAATAAAAGCATATAAATATACAAATACTTCATAACACAAATACTAGATAAAAATAGTATGAAATTGTATAATTATAACAAATAGTATTATAAATACTAACAACAACAAATAAACAAATAACATTTTTTTTTTTAAATAAAAATACAATCCAAATAAATAAATAAATGTTACTGGATAACGTCAATGTTACTAAAAAGATATTTATCTTATATTTATCAATTTCCTAAATAAACTTTATAAAAAGTACATTTAATAAAAAAGGCAGAAAATCAAGCTCTACATTTTATCTATGATAAACATTCTATTTCCCTTAGAAATACTTTAGTGTAGTAAAATAAATGGCGAATAGTTTTTTGACATTGACTTTAAATGATTGCACTCGATGAAAACATGCTTTCAACTCTTCAAATATCAAAGAGGCGCTCTCTGTTCTCTTTAGAGCATGAGAATTGCGACTCTCCATTAGAGCTCACACTCAACAAATTAGAGGAAATTTCCACAATCGTGGAAATAACCCTGATGTGTGAGAATGATTTTATGACCCAACAAATCAGGCCTTGCAGGGGCCAATCCATGTCAGCTGCTCCACTGAACCGGTTCCTTGCGAGAGGAGAAATGCTCAGTGAAAGCCTGTGAAGGACTGTGAGATAAACAATTGAATATCTGTGATTACAGCAGTCCCTCCAATACTATCTCTTTGAGGTTTAGGTGTGTCATAAACGGCGAGATGGGAAAGAGAAAACAACAGAATAAACCCCACTGGGCATGGCAAGAAGTCTAAAGCTGTTTCTGAAGAGAAAAATTACTTCAGGTGTCAAGACCCAGCAGGGAAAGCTGTGAGCCAGAGCGCTGAACAATTCACTCACAAGCAGACATCTAGGACAAAACGAACAATACTGGAACAAAATTGCATGTCTTTGATACAAGTTCAGACGCACAGAATATAAAACAAATTCTGGGCAAACAAATGCAGAAATAAAAGAACTATACAATAAAAAAATTACACAAAGCAAGACAAAAAAAAGTCATTAAAAAATGTCATTTGTCATTATTTACTGCCCACATTGTCCTAGCAAACCTTTATGTGGTTACTTTCTTAACAAAATGAGATTCCTTTTTGTTGTTGTATCTCTATATAATGACAGTTCACAGTACAAACACCTGTCAAGTTACAAAAAAAGCAGAAATAAGAACATAAATTATTGTTTTTTTAATTGTACCTTGCAATACTGAGGGAACAAAACTCAAAATTGTCAGATATAAACATCAAGCCGCCAAGTTACTGTTGTCCGACAAGCCATGTCGCTCTCACACTGTGAAAAATACATCGCGGAGCAAAGAGGAAACTGACAAACTGATAGACAAGACAGAGTGAGTTACTTTTGGCACTAAAGTCTCAGCTTTCAAATTTTAAACACTAAATAGCATTTTGCGGCTCTTTACAGTGTCTTGACAGATGGTTGTAGTGCCTCAGTTAAAGCGGCACTTGAACCGATCATCTTTTCCTCTTTACTAGCATGAATTAAACATGAATTAACATCAAAAGGAATCATTTCAACCGTGGAAAGACGTCACCATTTTCAAGTTTAGGTCCACCAACGTTAATCTAAACACCTTTCTGGTTTGTTTGCCGGACAAAATGGCAGATTCTGCATTATGATTGGTCAGATCGCCTGTCAGTCAAGCTCTTGATGAAGGGTCAACTCTGAATTTGTTTTTTGCAATTCCAAAATTACATTGCAATTCTGTTTTTTTTTTTTTTTTTTTTTTAATTCATGGCAGAAACAGGCTTCTATAGACTTAATCAAAAACAGATTATCCCAAAAAAATTGTAGGGTTTGGAAGATGAAAGTCGATTCGTTGGAAAATAAAAAGTTGCAATTATCTTTTCTTGTTATCGTTTTTTGTGTGTGTGTGTGACTTTTCTCAGATTTGGAAGTTTATATCTCAAAATTGTGACTTTATAACACACAATTGCGAGTTTATGTCTCACAATTCTGTGAAAAAAGACAGAATTGCGAGAAAAAAGTCAGAATTCCAAGTTTACATTGCAATTCTTTTTTTTTTTCTTTTTTTGATTCGGCCCTTGAATCTTGCAATTCTGACTTTTTCCTTAGTATTGCGAGATATAATTTCAGAAATGTGAGGACAAAGTCTCTATTTGTCAGATTATATTTCACAATGCTGAGGAAAAAGAAGTCAGAATTGCAAAATCTAAACTTAGAATACTAACAATAGTAACTTTTTGACATCTCTGAATTCCGAGTTCATGTCTTGAAATCCTGTTTTGTTTGTTTTTCAGCCACAAACTAAAAAATAAAAATCTCACAATTCTGTGTGCTTTTGCAATTCTGACTTCACATCTCATAATACAGACTTTATTTTCCATGTTTAAATTATGTGATGAACACAGACCTGATTATTTACCTTTATTTTTTTATTTGTTTATTTTTATTTAACCTGTGGCAAGCTTCTATAAAATGTCATAAATTTGAACATAAAAGGCACAATTTTTCAAGCAACAGATGGCGATCTGTGATCTTTCAGTGAATCGACTTTCATCTTCCAAACACTACCCTTTTTTTTGATAATCTGTTTTGGATAATAAGTCTGAATTTATGAAAAAAAAAAAAAAAAAAAAAAAGTAATTGCGACTTTTTTTCCTCAGAATTGCGAGTTTATATCTCACAATTGTGACTTTTCTAAGAATTGGGGGTTTATATCTCGCAACTGTGACTTTTAAACACAATTGTGAGTTAAGTCAGAATTGTAAGATATAAACTCGCAATTCTGAGAACACTTTTTTTATAACTCATAACTCAATTTATAACTCTCAATTGCGAGTTTATCTCTCACAATTCTAAGAAAACAGTCAAAATTTGAGAAAAAAGAGAATTGGAAGATAACACTCACAATTCTAACTTTATTTACTACAACTGTGAGTTTATATCACACATTTCTGAGAAAAAAGTAGGAATTCCAAGTGTATATCTCACAATTCTGACTTCATAACACGCAATTGCAAGATTATATCTAATTTCTAAGAAAAAAGTCAGAATTGTGAGAAAGAATTTCTTTTTAAGTTTTTATCTTGTATTTCTTACTTTATGTCTTGTAATTGTGAGTTTATATTACGCAATTCTGAGAAAAAAGTTAGAACTGCAAGTTATATATCTCACAATTCTGACTTTAAAACACGCAATTGCAAGTTTATTATGAGTTTATATCACTCATTTCTAAGAAAAAAGTTAGAATTGTGAGATAAAAAGTTTCAGTTACCTTTTTATTTTTTATTCAGTAGTCTTTCATATGTCTGATGTACATCAAAATACAGGGGCAAAAAAGCATCTGTCACTAACTGTTACACTGTGCTACAAATTTGTATCCCTGGACCACAAAACCAGTCTTTTTTTTTTTTTTTTTTTAGATTAATATATAATCTAAAAGCTGAGTAAATAAGCTTCCCATTTATGTATTTTGGGACTTTGTTTGTTAGGATAGGCAAATATTTGGCCGAGATACATCTATTTGAAAATCTTGAATCTGAGTGCACTATATATATATATATATATATATATATATATATATATATATATATAGACGTTTTTCCTGAACACGGAAGTAAGTCCGTAACTGAAAGAATGCTTTGCATTTCCGGTCTGCATTGCTTCTAGTCAAATTAGGGTACGTTCCGAGCTAATTAACTAATGTTAAACCTATTAAAATGTTTTTAAAAAGCACATGGCTCCATAGCGCCATCACTTGGCAATGTCGCAATGACCGTCATTTGTCAGTGCCTCACTTTAATGAGTGTGTAGATGACACGAAGCAGCGGACGTTAGCTACATTAAAAACAGATGGACGCTATTTGAATGGGTTCCTATGGAAACAGGAACAGAAAAGCATTCAATCTGATGTTAGAATTCGTAAATCGAAAATTACCTTTAAATTTGTCTAAATGAAGTTCTTAGCAATGCATATAGTATTGATATGTTTACGGTAGGAAATTTACAAAATATATTCAAGCAACATGGCATAAAAGAAAAATTGATAGTTTTGACCTATGTATTTTTGGCTACTGCTACAAATAAGACTGGTTTTGTGGTCCAGGCTCACATACAGACAGCATCAAATATAAGTTATAGAAAAAATAAACACTTTTCACAGTTTTACTGTTTCACAGAAACTGAAATCTCAGCAATATATGAGTTCTGAGGTGGTTTTTGATTCCTGAGATTTTAAGGACAGAACAGCCATGAAACAAGTTGTTGAGTTCTTTTAAGTGCTGAGATACAACCTCAGTGCACTTTACCTCAACTCTCTCATCTGTTATATGTCTCATCCTCTTTCAAAATGCTCCTTTGTAATTCCTTTTGTCTACTATAGTATGTTGCCATTGTCGGTGCCATTAGGTTTTCTTAGGGTCACGTCTGTGTAAGTATGAATAAAATTTTGTTTTTGCATTCTAAAACATTAGTCTCTCAAGTTCGACTCAAAAAAATGAAACTGAGCAAATGAAAATAAAGATGCAGCATCCCATGGCTGTAAAAGCTGTAAAGCTGTCTCAGCGGCTCGAAGGAATACGCACTTACGTCAAAAGCAAAGGGCCTTCTTGCCCTTCACGGAGCTGATCTAGAGTGTGAATGCAATGCCTCAAGACGTCAGTCAACTCTTCCCTTCAACCGAGGGTCAAACAATCACATCGGCCACACGCCTCCACTCAGCCCTGTGCGCTCAGCATGGCCACGGCTCTATAAATACACATTACCGTCTTGTTTTCCTGCCAGACACTCAGGGACTGGCTGACAGGCAGAGACACTTTAAATGTCATATGGCCATGACTGCATAATGACATAACCATTATGTAGTCATGCCCTGCCTGAGCCTCAACAAGCTCGAAAGGGATGTAACAGACTCCATAAAAAAGAAAAAAAACTAGATCAACGAGGCTTTTTAGGGCTTTAACCAAGGGTGGGCTAAATGGTGAAATGCACAAGCGCTGTTTCTCACCGTCTCGTGGGACTGCTGAACTGATGACTTGTGGTTGCAGCGCGTGTTTTCGAGCCGACAGCATCCAAAGGCTTTAATACTCAACTGTGGTTGTTTTGTGGGCCAGCCTGCGGAAAGAGGGTGTCAAATGACTGTGTTTAAAATATGCTAGCAATAATCACATTCAACACTAGTTAAGATTTTACACCTGTTTCTACCAAGGATGATAACTATAACTATAACTGTAACAATAATAATAAAAAAAAATGATAATGCTATGTGTTGTGTGATATACAGTTGAGGTCAAAAGTTTTCATACACATTGCAGAATCTGCAAAATGTTAATTATTTTACCAAAATAAGAGGGATCATACTAAATGCATGTTATTTTTTATTTAGTACTGATCTGAATAAGATATTGCACATAAGAGATGTATAAAAATAGCCCACAAGAGAAATAGTTGAATTTATAAAAATGGCACCATTCATAAGTTTACATACAATTGATTCTTAATACTGTTTTGTTACCTGAATGATCTGATGATTTTTTTTGTTTTGTTTTGTTTTTTTTGTTTAGTGATAGTTGTTAATGAGTCCCTTGTTTGTCTTGAACAGTTAAACTGCCATCAGGTCCAACAAGTTCTTCAGGATTTTTATGCATTTGAACGCTTTCCAACAATGACTGTATGATTTTGAGATCCATCTTTTCACACTGAGGACAACTGAGGGAATCCTCAAGCATTAAAGGAACACTCCACTTTTTTTGGAAATAGGCTCATTCTCCAACTCCCCCCGAGTTAATAAGTTGAGTTTTACCGTTTTGAAATCCATTCAGCCGTTCTCCTGTTCTGGCGATATCACTTTTAGCGTAGCTTAGCATAGATCATTGAATCCTATTAGACCAATAGCATCGCGTTCAAAAATGACCAACGAGTTTCCATATTTGTTGTATTTAAAACTTGACTCTTCTGTAGTTATATCGTGTACTAAGACCGGTGGAAATGCAAAGCTGCGAGTTTCTAGGCTGATAAGATTAGGAACTACACTTCCATTCCGGCGTAATAGTCAAGGAAGTTTGCTGCCGTAATATGGCCGAAGCAGGCGGAGTATTATCAGAAATGAGTTCCCAGCTAGTTTAGCATTTGCACATGTGCTGCGTGGTATTACTGCTCCTGCTTCAGCCTTATTACGGCAGCAAACTTCCTTGACTATTACGCCGGAATGGAAGAGTATAGTTCCTAATCTTATCAGCCTAGAAAATTGAAGCTTTGCATTTCCACCGGTCTTAGTACACGATATAACTACAGAAGAGTCAAGTTTTAAATAGGAGAAATATCGAAACTCGTTGGTCATTTTTGAAAGCGATGCTATTGGTCTAATAGGATTCAATGATCTATGCTAAGCTATGCTAAAAGTGATATCGCCAGAACAGGAGAACGGCTGAATGGATTTCAAAACGGTAAAACTCAACTTATTAACTCGGGGGGAGTTGGAAAATGAGCCTATTTCCAAAAAAAGTGGAGTGTTCCTTTAAGGGCCAGGGGGTGAAAACTTTTGAAACGAATGAAATGATGTTTTCAAGTTAGTGTTGCCCTTCAGAAGCTACAGAAGATTAAAAAAATTAGTTTGTTTCATTTTGGAGCATTAGTAAAGTTGTGAAAAGACTGATCTCAGAATCATACAGTCATTGTTGGAAAGGGTTCAAATACACACAAAAAAGCTGAAAAACCAAAGAATTTTTAGGACCTGAGAATTTTTCTAAAGAGTAGCAGTCAGTTAAACTTTAGGACAAAGGACTCATGAACAACTATCACTTAAAACAGTTGTGGATCATTCAGTATTAAGAATCAAGTGTATGTAAACTTTTGAACGGGGTCATATTTATAAATCCAACTATTATTTTCTCTTGTGGACTATATGTAAACAACTTTTATGTGAAGCATCTTATTCAAGTCAGTACTAAATAAAAAAAAACATGCTTTTTGTATGATCCCTCGGATTATTGTAAAATAATTAACATTTTGCATATTCTGCAAGGTGTATGTAAACTTTTGACTTTAACTGTATATAAATTTTAAAAAGTTTCACACCCTATAATCACAATGCATTAATAAACGTTGCAGAATGGGAAAATTGAAATGTAGAAGGGCTCTTTAAAATCTAGGACACGGTTTGTTTATTGAGCAACGTGTCACCGTTTTCAATATCCCTTTTTAGACAGTTCCACAGAAACTTGTCTCGCTTGTGTTTGTACACAGTATAATAAGTGACTGGAACACTGAACACATCTACTAATTACACATCTAACAAGCTAGTTAGACCACACTCACGAGCACCAATCACAGGCATTTTGTTCTCGTTAGAGAGATCACAAGCTCAGCCACAAAAGCTGTGATGTAATACCATGTAATTATCAATTTAAAGGTGCGTGTTTCTTGTGACGGATAATATATGTTTTCGTGGATACCAAGGCACTAATTATTCTAATCCTTAGAGTGTTCAAGTCCATGTGATTTTCTTTCTTCTGTGGAGAACTAAAGGAGATGCTAGGCGCTTTTCTGTATTTAAAGTGAATGTGGGCAATAGGGGTCAAGCTCTGGAAAACATTATCCTTCCTCATTCATTTCTCTTCTATGGAAAATGTCTGTTTAATGTTTCACTACAAAATAACAGTGTCATTGACTAATCTTTCAGTGGAATGACGTGTATTTTACTGCTGTTTAACAAAACGGATATCAACTACCATATATTTTATATACATAAAATATAGTACCACTCAAAATGTTTTGAACAGTAAGATTTTTTTTTTTGTTTTTTAAAGAAGTCTCCTCTGCTCAACAAGCCTGCATTTATGTGATGTAAAGTATAGCAAAAACATTAAAGTTGTGAAATATTTAAAAAAATGTTTTCTATTTAAATATATTTTACAATATAATTTATTCCTGTGATTTCAAAGCTGATTTTTAGCAGTCACATGATCCTTTAATATTCTGATTTGCTGCTCAAAAAACATTTTTTTTATTATTATGTTGAAAACAGCTGAGTATAATTTTTTTGAATAAAAAGTTCAGAATAACAGCATTTATCTAAAATAGACTTTTTTGTAACATTATAAATGTATTTGCTAAATTAAAGTATATATTTCTGTAATTTCTTTCCCCCCAATAAAGCATTTGAATGGTACAGTGCTTAATGTTACAAGAGCTGTTTACAAAAGCATTACTGGAGTAATGCAGCAAATAATGTAACTTTGATCACAGGAATAAATTACACTTTAAAATACATTCAAATAGAAGTAGTTATTTTAAATAGTAAAAATATTTCACAAAATTACTGATTTTGCTGTATTTGAAGCAAATAAATGCAGGCTTGGGGAGCAGAAAATTTTATCTATATACACACACACACACACACACACACATATACATATATACATATATACATATATACATATATATATATATATATATATACACACACACACACACACACACACACACACATCCATACATATATATATATACTTAACTGTTCAAAAATGTCTGGTAGTGTATATGAAATAAAACTACCACACATTTTTACCATGATTTACAGAGAAAAAAAAGTGCAAATAGCAATGGATTTTATATTTCATTTGCACTAACTTTTGAGGAAAACATTTCAGGGTTTGTCTCCATATAGTGGACTTCAATGGTGCCTCGAGTTTGAACTTCCAAAATGCAGTTTAAATGCAGCTTCAAATGATCACAAATGCAGTTTGGGATAATCCCAGCCAAGGAAGAAGGGTCTTATCTAGCAAAATGATCAGTTATTTTTATTAAATGGAATACAATTTATATACTTTTAAATGTCGAACGCTCATCTTGTCTTGCTCTCCCCGATTTTTTTTTTCCCGGTTCAAGAAGAAAAACTCCCCTCTCATGTTCTCCCTCAACTTCAAAATCATCCTATGAAGTTGAGCTAGAAAATACAAGTTTTTCGACATACTCTAACTGTCTTAAACCACAGTTCAGGAAGGGCAAGACAAGCTTTTGAGGTTAAAAAGTATTTAAATTGTATTTTTTTTTTTTTATGAAAATAACTGATCGTTTCGCTCGATAAGACCCTTCTTCCTTGGCTGGGATCGTTTGAAGCTGCATTTAAGCTGTATTCTGGATGTTTAAACTCAGGGCACCATACAAGTCCATTATAAGGAGAAAAAAAACCTAAATGTTTTCCTCAAAAAACAATTTCTTTGCAACTGAAGAAAGAAAGACATGAACATCTTGGATGACAAGGCGGTAGAGATGAACATCTTGGATGACAAGGCAAAAGGTGGATTTAAACTTCAACCACATCAACATCGTGCCACTGGAGTTCCTGCATGGCATCTTTTGCAATGTTGTGGGTTAGACACGAGTTGTCCAAATAGCATCTGCCAACAAGGCGGGCTATTTGCACTTATAGACACTCCATTAAATATATTGCCATCATTTCTTTTACATATTCGTTCTGTAAAATAAAAGGTTTACTACTTTACTAACACAAAAGGAACAGCTCTGGTGACAAACAGTCAGCCTAACTTTCCTCTTCTACTGATTGCTTGAATTGGCCGCAATCACAGAGTGTAAGTGAAAGATAAAATGATTGAGGACTACACCTAATGAAAGTCAAAGACAGTCTGCCTCCTACCCAGTGTTCAGTTTTCACCCTTTCAGTTAAGCATTACGTTTTTCTATACATCTGTTTGGTATTTATTTATGTTCGCCAATCTTTGTATTGATTCTTATGTACACTGTCATAGTTCTGTCTGTTTGTAGTCTTGGTTTACCCCATTGTCTCCCCCCGCTAATCAGTCCTTGTTTAAGTTATCTATATAACCCGTCTATGTAATTAGTCACCATTTATAAGTCTGTCTTTGAGTTCAGTTCAATGTCGGTCTTTGCTTTATGTTTACGTTTGGTGTGTGGAGGTTCTTCGTGTTCCAGATCAGTATGTTCCTTGGTTTATAATAAAAGACTTTGTATTTTTTAAGTCGTGTTCTCGTCTCGTCAGTCCAGCACCGCACCGTAACAAACCACATACATTTTCAAGTCGGTTAGAGAATAACCAGTGTCTGTATTTGAGAAAAGAAGAAAAAAAAGTTAATGAGCTCCCATCTACACCTTCAGGACTCACATTGAATTTCGTAAAACTGCATGTTGAAATATTTAGTGGAGTGTAACATAATCACAGAGTATATCCAATATTTGTTCCCTGACTTTCGGTAAAACGTTGTATGTGCAACTAACTGTGTGCTATCAGAAAACCCTCTAACCTGAAGTCAATTATGACTTATCTAAAAAGATTTGCAGCGTTTAAGTTATTTTTAAAACTTTATATGCGTTCATACACCTTCTGCTGTCAACTTAATGAACCAAACACAAGTAATGATTTAATTTTCAACTCAAGACTTCAATTTACAGTTAGATGGCTATTTTTCATCACATCTTTATTTAACCGAGAAAAACACACTCATTAGCAGAGCTAAATTGCCCTGCTGGCAATCTTGTCTCCTGTAAGCAAAAAATGAAAAATCTTCCTGTCAAACACACTGCAGTTTGTTATTTGAGTGTAAATAACAAACTAAGATGGACGCTGCTCTGATTTTTTTTTTTTTTTTTTTTTTCAGAGCATTATAAAGTAGGGCTGTGGAGCTGGGAAACATTTCTGAACCTAAAATGATCAGATCACACAGAATATCACCTGCATGCTGAGTTAGAAAGCTTATGATCATAGTAATATTACATCTAACTGACCATGATGATATGAATGCAAATACAACATCAGTGAAGTCGCTGCTCATTTTTGAGGTGAGTTCCAACTGTCCCTTTCATCTTCCTCTCTCATACTCACATCTGATATTTTCTTACCTTGATACTCCAATCTCTTCGCAATATGTTTCTGCATTAAAAATCTGGGATTTGAGCCCAACATACGCCACTGTTCAAAAGTCTGGAGGAAGATTTTTTCATATTCATCACAGTATCCTGAAAAAAAAAATCTGCTTATTAGAACGATTTCTGAAAGTTTGTGTAACACTTAAGTTTCTAGTCATGTGGAAAATCAAGAAACATTCAAATAACATTACTTGAAAGGGATAGTTCATCCAAAAATGAAAATTACCCCATGAGTATGAGTTTCTTCTTTCAGACGAATACAATCAGAGCTAAATTAAATAATGTCCTGGCTCTTCCAAACTGTATAATGGCAGTGAATGGCTGCTGAGATTTTGAAGTCCAATAAAGTGCATCCATTCATCATAAAAAGTGATCCACATGGCTCCAGTAGGTTAATAAAGGCCTTCCGAAGCGAATCGATGTGTTTGTATAAGAAAAAATATCCATATTTAAAACTTTACATGAAAGTACACTCTTAAAAATAAATGTGCTTTAAAAGGTTCTTCACAGCGATGCCATTGAAGAACCATTTTTGGGTCCACAACGAACCATTCAGTTAAAGGTTCTTTAAAGAACCATCTCTTTCTTACCTTTTTATAATCTGAAGAACCTTCTTTTGTCACAAAGAACCTTTTGTCAAACTGAAAGGTTCTTCAGATTTTAAAAGTTCTTTATGGAACCATTTGAACCAAAAAAAGGTCCTTTATGGCATCATGAAGCACCTTTCTTTTTAAGAGTGTATAGTCTTGTGACAAACCAAGTCTTGCGTACGACAGTCAGCGGAAGCTATATAGATATGTTTCTTACACAAATGCACTGATTCGCTTCAGAAGGACTTTATTAACCTCTCTGAGCTGTGTGGAGTACTTTTATGATGGATGGATGCACTTTGTTGGACTTCAAAACCTCAACACCCATTCACTGCCACTATAAAGCTTAGAAGAGCCATACAATTTTTTAAGTATAACTCTGATTGTATTTGTCTAAAAGAAGAAAGTCATATACATCTGGGATGGCTTGATCATTTACTCACTCTCATGTCATATCCAAAATCTATCATACACAGTATAAGTTGAACAGCTGTCTGTATCTACTGTTCTTTAACCTTCAGAAACTGTGTGTGGAGGACGAATTTGGGTCACAGGTGCAATGCCAGAAAAAGTAGAGTAAGGGAAGGGAGGCAGACCATCGAGGGCAGCGGGGAGTGTGTGTGTGTGCATGTGTGTATGTGTATTTGGGTTTTGGTCACGGCTCAGCTGCCTGATCTTCATATCTGCCCTGGCCAGCCTCAGTCTCTGGAGTCACCGTTTTCTCTTCTGTTTCTCCTCTGTTGCTTTCAGCACTTCATTCATAATCATCTATTCATTCCAGCACGAATACAGGCAACACGAGTCGACTGACAATACTGCTTGCAGGATGTGTGCTTGCACTAATCCTTAATTTTATTCTCCCTTGGGACAAATCAGGTGCAAGAACAAAATCAAGGTCAAGGGAATCTTCCTAGAAATGGTTAGATCCCCTCAGCCTGGTAAAAATGCATTTAATATTTGGAAGTTACGTTAGAGATAGTATGAGCAAATGGTGTTTTGTTTGTTTTTGAAGGAATCACTAAACAAATCATTCTCATTAGTTTCCAATTCACTCCTGGCCAAGAATGAAAAGTCGAAGCAAAGGCGGCAGAAAAAAATAGCCCATTTTATGAATATATAGAAATGACTGATCATACAAAAATAAAATGGCTTTAGGGAATTGTTAAAAATAAGATATTTAGGGGAAAAAAAAGAAAAATACACATCTTCACTCTTTTCAAAAGTTTTCACTCCTGGCTCTTAATGCATTAAGTTTTCTTCTAGAGCATCAGTGAGCGTTTAACCTTCTGTAATAGTTGCATATGAGTCCCTCAGTTGTCCTCAGTGTGAAAAGATAGATCTCAAAATCATACAGTCATTGCTGGAAAGGGTTCAAATACACAAAAATGCTGAAAAATTAATAGTGATCACCTTACTTACCCAGTTAATTGATTACATTGATAATTGCAAACATTTTTTGTATTACAAGTTTTCTGAAATGTTAGTTTTAAATATGGAAATGAGGCATTATTTAATGAAAGATGTCCTAATTTGCATACATTTCGTGTTCAAAAATCTAATGTCACACCCCCGGACTTTCTTGTTGGTTTTTCCCATTTTCCCCCGCAGTTCTGAGTGTTTTTGGTTTCTCCCTTATTGTCTGCACCTGTGTTTGTAATTAGTCTGTCTATTTAAGGTGTGTGTTTTCCCAGTACTCTTGTCGGTCTTTAATGTTATATGGATGTTTTCCCCTGGTGTTCCTGTGTCTGCTTGTATTCCGTTGGATTTATTAAATATACGTCTTTTATTTACGTCGTTGTTCGTGTGTTCCTGCCTGCATCGTGACATCTAAACACTGCATGAAGTCAGTTTTATAATTCTTGTTTAATTTTTTGACATATTAGAGTTAAATGTTTTTACACAGGAGATTTCGGGTATCTTATATTCTCACTCAATAATTTAGGAAAAACTTGGAACAGACAGAAGACAATGTAATTTTTACCATTTTTGGGGGAATAAAATGTATAAAATCAAGCAAATTATATATGAATAAATCCCTCTGTAAAAACCTTCAGAATATAGACGGGAATAAAAATGTAAAGTTTGGCGTGTTACTAAAGTGGAGATTTATGGCTTAGTATAGGAGAAAAAAATCATTTTGAGAAAATGCCCTTTTAAAATATGGATTGAAATTGAAATCTATTGACACAAATAGATAAAATGCTATAAAAGAAACACTTAACAGTGTCTTTTGGGTGTTTTCTTTCCACTAGTCTGAAAAGACACTTTATGAAACACCAAAAAATCAAACACAAAATCTCAAATTTGACAGATGCACGAAAAAATAGTTTTTGCCTGCAGTGTCTCCCTTTGAGAATCAAATGTAAGTAAACTTTTGAATTTTTATAAATTGAACTATTATTTTCTCTTCTGGACTATATGTAATTATCTTTTATGTGAAATATCTTATTCAGGTTGGTACTAAATAAAAAAAACAACATGGTTTTTGTATGATCCCTCTTATTTTGGTAAAATAATTATCATTTTGCAGATTCTGCAAGGTGTATGTAAACATTTGATTTGTATGTATAAAGAAATGACTAACTTTAACGTTAAGCAAGGACACATTAAATGGATCAAACACAACAGTAAAGACTACATTTTAAATATTTTTGAATAGCTATCAACAGCGAAAAATTATTTTTTCCCCAGATAGTGTAATTGCAACATGTACCATCAGGTGGTCATGCCAACTAGCTGATTCTTAAACCCTTGGCCTACACCTACTTGGGCCAGTGAAGATTTTACTGGTTACTGGTAAGAATCAAAATCCCATCCATTACTGTCCAGCTATTCTTATGATAGCCGGAGCCTCCTGTAGGCACTTAAAAAGATGCCTTTGTGAAACGAAAAGTCCTTTAATACTAATCTTTTTTGCCCCAATTTTGGAGAGAGTAAATAATTCATGAGGTATTGACTTAGTTAAAGGGGAAACGGCACAGCCAAGCCCTGTTTTGAACAGATAGACCAAGAGGAGCTGAACAGTTATTGAAGTTCAGATAAAAAGTGCCACAAGACCCTTAAGCCAATTTGAAAGCATTGGCAGAATGAACCCCGCTGGAAGAGGCTTCCTTGCATGAGTTAGCAATGTGTCTGAAAGCAGAGCACTCTGGATTACCTCTCTGAGAGCTCTGGCCCATGTCTGCGGTCTGAAAGCCCATGCCGTGATCAAAGCACGTGTGATCAGATCACTATCAAGCAGCGTGAAGGCGTTAAAGCGGCTGAAGATAAAGAAACGACGCTTTGGTGTGGGAAGGGAACATATTCACACCGGTGACACGATGGGAAAAGCGTACGGGTCTGATTAACTGCGCCGCAGCGGGTGCCGACAGATTCCCGTAGTAAAACTGAAAAGTGTTGCACTCTTTGAGGTTCACCCTCATTTTCCCTTCAACTCTGCAGGCTATGACTCAATAGATGACATTTTAACATGCCCCTGTCAGCAATGTCATGCTGTCATCACCACAAATGAATGCTGCCACTTTTTATAGAATCAAACCATTTTCTTCACCGCCAGCACTGCATCTTAATACCAGCTCATACACGCACACTCTTGGCACTGTCAAAATGAATATTGGACTGCCATATCTACAAAGACAGAGGGAGGGAATGAACGAAAGAAAAAATAGATAAGCTGAATAACAACACAACCAGAGTCAACCAATCAGGGAAAAGTAAATAAATAAATGGGAAGCTTGTGCATGATTATTTAGTAGAAAAATAAAATGAATGTTGTGGGGACAGAGGGGGTGCTAGATTGTATACAGAAAATTGTAGACAAAAAAAACACAACATTAATAGGACATAGGAAGAAAGTATGCATTTAATATACAGTATCTCATACCTTCTCAAGTACCTATATCTTCTCAAGGGACAATACTATATAGAAATAAAACGTGGATATATTTTAGACTAGTCAATATGCAGCTTGTATAGCAGTATATATTTACTGTCCTCTGAAAATAACTCAACATACAGCCATTATTGTCAAAACAGCTGTCAACGAAAGTGAGTACACCCTAAGTTATAACAGCAGTATGTTGTTTGTCAGCTTGAAAGGATCATACAAAGTTGTGTAACTTGTATTAGAGCAGTTAAAATTGTGCTTTAAGTACAATTCTCTCATGCTGACCACTGGATGTTCAACATGGTATCTCATGGCAAAAAACTCTCTGCGGATTTGAGAATTAAAATTGTTGCTCTCCACAAAGATGTCCAAGGCTATTAGAGGTTCAGTAACACCCTAAAACTGAGTTACACTACAGTGGTCAGGGTCATACAGAGGTTTTTCAAGATGCATTCCATTCAGAACAGGCCTTGCAAGGGTTGATCAAAGAAGTTGAGCACTCATTTTGTGCATCAGGTGCAGAACCTGGCTTCAAAAAACATATGCATGAATGCTGGCAGCATTGCTTTAAAGGTTGCAGAAGTAGAAGGTCAGCTTTTCAGTGCTCAGACCATGCGTCGCATACTGCAACAAGTCGGTTTGCATAGACGTCGACCCAGAAGGAAGCCTCATCTGAAGCTTGCTCACAAGAAAGCCCGCAAACGGTTTGCTGAAGACAACCGGTCCAAGAGCAAAAATTACTCGAACCATGTCCTGTGGTCTGATGAGACTATAAGATAAACTTGTTTGGCTCAGATGGTGTCCAGCATGTGTGGCGATGCCCTGGTGAGGAGTACCAAGAAAATTGTGTCTTGCCTAGAGTCAAGCATGGTGGTGGTAGCTTCATGGTCTGGGGCTGCTTGAGTGCTGCTGATACTGGGGAGCTGCAGTGTGGATTGCATTATGTACTTTATATTCTGAAGTAGAACATGATGCCTTCCCTCCAGAAACTAGGCCGAACGGCGGTTTTCCAACATGATGATAACCCCAAACACACCACCAAGATGACAACTGCCTAGCTGAGGAAGCTGAAGATGAAGGTGATGGGGTGGCCAAGTATGTCTCCAGACCTGAACCCTATTAAGCACCTGTGGGGCATCCTCAAGCATAAAGTGGAGAAGCACCATGTATCTAACATCCAGCAGCTCCGTGATGTCATTATAGAGAAGTGGAAGAGGATCCCAGCAACAACCTGTGCAGCTCTGGTCAATTCTGGTCAGTGCCAGATAGCAATGGTGCTAACACAAAATACTGACACTGACACTAAGTTCACTTAGGATGTACTCACTTTTGTTGCCAGCTTTTTCACAATAATGGCTGTAAATATGTCACTTTTAAATCCAAGTTCAGCACATGCGAAAAAAACAACAAAGTGTGTGCTAAATATAAAACATTAAGAGGACCTTAAAGTGAACATCTTGTTTTTGCATGCATATTCGCCTCCGTCCTGCTATGCCAAGGACAAAAAACAGAATTGACTTTCTGTGGTGGCGAAGGACTATTAAAGATTCCCTGGCATCTGCACTCCAGAGCTCCTGTTTTCCTTTCAGAGCCAAAGGTCAAAGCAAGAAGGAGACAGCGAAGATGGAGCAGCATACACTAGAGTGCTAACAACAGGCAGCCAACCACTAAATGTCTCATCCCACCTACAGCTTTCAACCTCCCTCGGCATTCTGGGAAACTCAATAAGATAATCCTCAGTGAGAGAAAAAGAAGGAGAGAGGGCACGAAAGGATGAAGGATCTGACAAAAATAAAATAAAATAACAGAGAGAGGGAAGAGGTGATGGGGACAAAAATGTCAAAAATAGATTTGAATGATAATGGCAAACACACCTGCAAGCAATCACACAAACCGAAAGGTCACAGCTCCAGTCACACTGTCAGAGTCATGAAGACAATGCACGAGGAATCACGTGACTAGGAGTTTTAAGGATTCTGGTTGCTCTTAACAACTCAAGGATCCATTAACAATTTTTTTGTGCCTAGAAAATATGCTAAAGCACTTCTTTCCATTTAGTCGTAATGACAACATTTTATTGCGGATTGGATTCGCATTTATGCCCTCGGAAGACACTTACTTAAATCGGTCAACAGTGAAAAGCATGCATTACTGCAAACTGTGTAGTTCAAACTGAATATATGTTCTGCATGAGTCTTTATTCATATTTCCAGGAGCTGTGATTTGGTTCCCACAATTTAGACATTTCCTTGTCCCTGCACCCATCTCCTCTGGGTTATTTCCATCTCAGTCACTTAAGCTGCTCACCTGCATCTACATCTCTCACTCACTCCACTCTCTTCGACTTGTTTTTCTCTCCACCTGTAAGCTCTAAATATAATAGTGTTGGAGAAGCTATTTTAAATCTGTAGCTAAACTTAAAGCAATGCATGAAAATGTAATCAATTCTTCTGTCTTAACAATGAGGATCTCAATTAAAAGAGTAGTTCACTTTCAGAACAAAAAATTACAGATAATGTACTCACCCCCTTTGCTAAGATGTTCATGTCTTTCTTTCTTCAGTTGTAAGGAAATTATGTTTTTTGAGGAAAAAATTTCAGGATTTCTCTCCATATAATGGACTTCTATGGTGCCCCCAAGTTTGGACTTCCAAAATGCAGTTCAAAGAAAATAACCGAATATCTAGACTGTTTTGCTAGATAAGACCCTTCTTTCCTCGGCTGTGATTGTTTAGAGCCGTTTAAAAAGCATTTTGGTTCAAACTCGGGGGCACCATAGAAGTCCATTATATGGAGAGAAAATCTGAAATGTTTTCCTCAAAAAACATAATTTCCCTTCAACTGAAGAAAGAAAGACATGAACATCTTGGATGACAAGTGGGTGAGTACATTATCTGTAAATTTTTGTTCTGAAAGTGAATTACTCCATTAAATGTGTTTGTATATACACTGCCATTTAAAGGTTTGGGATTAGTAAGATTTTTAATGTTTTTTTAATATGTTTATGTTCATCAAGGCTGCATTTACTTGAACAAAAATACAGAAAAAAACTATTTTGTGAAATAATATTGCAATTTAAGATCCAGTAAAAACTGTAATATTGTTTGATCAAAAATACAGTAAAAAAAAATCTAATTTTGTGAAATATTACTGCAATTTAAAACAACAATTTTCTATTTTAATATACTTTAAAATATAATTTATTCCTGTGATGCAAAGCTGAATTTACTCCAGTCTTCAGTGTCACACGATCCATCAGAAATCATTCTAATATGCTGATTTATTATCAGTGTTATAGTATGTATTTTTTTGTTTGTTTTCTGGAACCTGTGATACTTTTTTCAGAATTCTTTGATTAAATAGAAAGAACAGCATTTATTCATACACTAACTCTTTTGTAACAACATACACTACCATTCATTTAAAGTTTGGGGTCAGTAATTTTTTAATTTAGAATTTAATTTATTCATTTAAAACCAATACTTCTATTAAGCAAGGACATGTTAAATTGACGTGAATAAATGCTGTTCTTTTTATCTTTTTATTCATTAAAGAATCCTAAAAAAAGAATCACATGTTCCAAATAAATATTAAGCAGCACTACTACCGTAGAAATTACAATGTTTCCAACATTGATAATACAATTAATAAATCAGCATATTAGAATGATTTCTGAAGGATCTTGTTACTGTAGATTAGGAATAAATTGTATTTTAAAATAGGCTATATTAAAATAGAAAAACATTATTTTAAACTGTAATGATATGTCACAATATTAACAGTTTTTTCTATATTTTTGATCAAATAAATGCAGCCTTGATGACCATTAGAGAATAAAACTTTCTGTTGTATGTAAGATATGACAACTATCAGTCCACCCAATCTAAGGGTGCATAATATTGAGAAAATCGCATATTACTAATCAAAAATTAAGTTTTGAAATATTTATGGTAAGAAATTTAGAAAATATTTTCATGGAACATGATAATTACTTAATAATGATTTAAGAAAAATAAAAGAAAAAACAATCATTCAGACCCATACAATGTATTTTGGGCTATTGCTACAAATATACCTGTGCTACTTAAGACTGGTTTTGTGGTCCAGGGTCACACATCTATATATATATATATGACTCAAGTACCTGTATATATATATATATATATATATATATATATATATATTAGTGGTGGGCCGTTATCGGCGTTAACGTGCTGCGTTAACGCTAAACTCTTATCGTGCGATAAAAAAAATATCGCCGTTAATCTATTCTCAGATTTGGGTTAGGAGCTGGGTCTAAACTACGCAAGCTATGATGACTTTCACCTTGATAGTTTAACGCGGATGTATACCGAATATGGTCGCGCGTTTAAGTCTCCTCCACCAAAACACAGACAGGATCGCGTCGTCCTCCATTCATGAAAACAGAATCTACTATAGCGCGAAATGCCACGTAAATTCGTCGTTTTTTGGATTCATAAATCAAATGTTGCTCTGTCACTTAATTCAAATCGCGATATGGACTAGTGTATGTGAAAACTGAAATGCAAAAAGACCGTTTTAATATGAATCTGATATGTTCCGTTTGCCTAGCTGTATGTATGCATGGCGGAGACGAGCTTTTACTACACGAATACTGAAGCACACGTGACGCTCCCGGTAATTTTTGGCATTTTCATCTCACATGAACGAATAAACTCAATCTCCCAAACTGCTGTGAGTGTCACTTTTACCGTTTCATTTGAGAAAACTAGCATCATATCATACTGTATGACACAGAAACTTCATGGCAACCTGTCAAAATAAAAGTACGGTGTAACATGTAATGGGTTGGGTAGATGTTGACGTTAAAAACACACACAATCTAATAGGTAGAAAAAATAATTTCATTGTTAGTTAGTTAGTAAACACAAGTACATCTAATTGAACATAATTTATTTTCATCAACAAATTATCATAGAACAGCTTTATGAGCTTTATGATCCATTCTCAAAGACTTACTTTTAGTCATTATTTGGGTAGCACACATATTCTGAATGCCTTCAGCAGAATTCAAATTAGCCATTTTAATCTAGATTAATCTAGATTAATTCCAAGATTTAATCTAGATTAATCTAGATTAAAAAAATTAATCTATGCCCACCCCTAATATATATATATATATATATATATATATATATATATATAGTATTGCTTATAATAAGAGGACATGGCAACACTTTAACAGTGCGTTCTGAAACTGCCTTCAAATACAAACAGAACACGATTGCTCTGTCGACAATTGGTTAGTTAAAAACAGCAGAGCTAATAAAAACAGGCAAATATATTGTTTAAACATACGCTTAAAACTGTGGCTGCCTTCCTGGACTTTTATTTTAATTTAGAAGTATGGATAAGTATGGCCCCAAAAGGCAGAAAATATTGAAAATATTGTTATTGCATACTGTTTTCTGAGGTGCAAACAGCATTTGCCACTATTTGCACTAAGCATAAAACACTGTTTCAACTTGGTGCAAATAACATCTAACAACTATTTACACTTAGTGCAAAGAAAATTATGCTATTTTCACTTAGTCTAAATAGCATTAATAGTCCAAATAGCCTTTGCTCTAATTTCTACAATTGTGACCCTGGACCGCAAAAGCAGTCTTAAGTAGCATGGGTATATTTGTAGCAATATCCAAAAACACATTTTATGGGTCAAAACGAATGATTCTTCTTTTATGCAAAAAAATCATTAGGATATTAAGTAAACATCATGTTCCATGAAGACATTTTGTAAATGTCCTACTATAAATATGCCAAGATATAAAGTAATATGCATTGCTAAGAACCTCAGTTGGACAACTTTAAAGGCACTTTTCTCAGTATTTTTTTTTTTTTGCACCCTCAGATTTTCAAATAGCTGTATCTCAGCCAAATATTGTCCTATCAAACCATACATCAATGGAAAGCTTATTTTTTGATGTATAAATCTCAATTTCAAAAAATGGACCCTTATGACTGGTTTTGTGGTGCAGGGTCACAACTGTGTAAAATAGTGACAAATAAGAGCATTAAAATATTTCACTACATAAAAAATGCAACACAGAAACTTCGGCACAGGTACTTGAGTCATTTTCCACAGTTAATTTACATGAATCACCCGAATGAATAGATTCACTAAAAAAATATGTGTACTTACAATAGAGAGAGCATTTCAGAAAAGCATGCTGGATTATTACTTCAACTAGCTCGGCTATAAAGCTATGTGCAATACAATGTGACCAAAAGCACAGAGGAAAGAGTAGTTTGTAATTGGAAAAGTTTTTGAAATCAGAAACGCTACTGTCACAGCAATAATATTGTTCTACAGGAGCAGCCATCCTTCATAAATTCGTTTTGTTTTCATTTTAAGATGAAAGTTTAATTATAGACGTCTGATTTTTAACGACAAGTCATAAATAAGTGTTTAACTTGCAAAATACTTGTCAAGAATGTGTTGAAAATGTGTCATTTAGATTCTCCACCCATTATTTATGGAATAACACGTTCAAGAATAACACATCAGAATGTCACACTTCTTCCAGTTTTGATCTACTTAAATTAGGTGCATTAAAAAGACACTCACCATATTTTAGCTCCATATGGAACAACTGTAAGTTAATGTGAGTGACCTTTAAACAAATTATACTAACTAATTTTGTACGGATGGCATATACAACTCTGTTAAGACAGCTGTTTCAGCTTTTCTAGCCAAACATTACAGCTGAGAGCTGAACTCATCTAAATAATACAACTTGAACTTGAAACTTTAGATTTTACATTTTAATCAACCATTTTCCATTTTTTAAGGGATGCATTGCTATTGCAATTCTGGCCAAGGACAATAAAGAAACTGTTATTAGGGGCCAAGCACCGAAGGTGCGTAGCCACCTATTGTATCCTTTAGAATTCTTATTATTCTGCTTCTTCTTCTTCCGCTATTGAGACTATAGCAGCCCATAGAACCGCTTGCAGGAAAGTTGCGAAATTTGGCACACTGCTAGAGGACAGACTCAACATTAACTATAGCAAATTTAGAGTCTCTAACTCAAACTCTCTAGCGCCATCACTTGTCCAAGTCGAATGAAGTCCAAAATTGAAAAATCATAAGGTTTAGTTTTTTTTTCTATTTTTAATAGTTCGTAAAACCTACTTTTTCAAACTTGTCCTAGATGGTTTGTCTGATTTTCACCAAAATTGGCTTAGATCATCTTCAAACCATGCTGGCAAAAAGTTATGGAATTCAAGTTGATTAGTCAAACCATTCTCGAATAACAGCCAAACGAATTCTCTGAAAAGCATGCAAAAATAGTTATGAGGCCATATCTCCGCAACGGTTAGGCGTATTGAGACCAAACTTGGTGTGTGTTATAACTAGCATGACCTAAAGCTACCTGCAGTGTTTTGGTGCAGTGCCATCAAGTGGTCAGGAGATATGAAAAATGGCTATTTTTAGTTATAACTTGTGAATGGTTTGGCCAAAAATAACAAAACTGGTCTCTTTAGATTTGGTGCATCATGCCAAGCCAAACCATACCCAGTTTTCCCATGTCAGCCATTTTGGCCGTCGGCCATTTTTAATTTTGTTATGCAATGCTATATTTCACGAACGCATTGACATGTCATTATGAAACTCGGTATGGGTCATCAGCACAATGCCCTGAAGGAGCCTGAACAGTTTAGAGCCATCAAATATTCACATGCTTATAACTTTGGGTGTGGTCGACTGACTTACTGACTTTCACGGGAGTCACCTTTTGGGACTTCTAAATCCTTGCCGAGTCCAGAGATACCAAACATGCCAGGTTTTACTTTATGGTTTGTGCAATGTTGCATGTTAGCACTTAAACATTTGCCAATATCTCAGAAACTGTTACTTGTGCCTCCTGGTGATGCTATAATTAAACAAAATATGAATTTGCCATTGACTTGAATAGAGTATTATGATAGAAAATACTGCATTTTACGAATACATTGGTGTACCATTACAAAACTTTGTATATACCATCAAGACCATGACCTGAAAGTACTCAAAACATTCAAAGACAGTGTCACCTTGTTATCAAAAGTGATAACCGATTATATTGGATGGTTGTTTTTATTATTTTTCACCCATTTTGACTCAAATCAACTTCAAATGCCTTCAGTTACTCATTGCTGCACTTGTTCTGATGCTTCCATTGCCTAGTGCTTGGCCCCGTAATTGCTGTCTGCAGCTATATTTTTAATATGTTATTGATAACATTAAGGCAACAGTTATGATATTGCAAAGATTACAAAAAAAACAATATTGTAAATCTATACTGGTTTAAAAAAAGATAAGCATCCACATCCACTTCTAACACATAATTAAACTGTTACATCTCAGATGCATAATTACATCAGTGCCAAATATTCTCAAGAATAATAACACTTTACCATTTAATTAATTGTATCTCTATTGACTCTGAAACAAGAACAACACATCATTTTTAGCACAACCCATGTAATGAGTGTGTCTCAGAGTGTCATGCTGCCAAAAGTGTTATAGTTGCAGGCGTGCATGTCATTTATGATGCTATATTTAGTCTTGTTTCAGACTCAGAAGTGCTAGCAGTTTTAAGGTGCTCAGTGACACTTGTAACTTCAGTGGTGTTTCTTTATGTAATGCATCACATCCCTCACAAATGCATGAAACATTTTACCATAATACTCTGTATTTGTCTGCTTTTCCCATTTTTTAAATGTATAATTGAGAAGACAGTGTTCCAGTGCTCATCTAAAGATGATAAAGTGAGATTGTGACTATTAATATGAATCAAAACACTCCTTATGTCTAAAGTATTGATATGCACTTTTATGTCTAGAAGTACTAAAATCAAACATTTTCATGGCATTTTATCTATAATTAAATGTGCTTCACATCATCACATTTATTTAACTGTGTTCATGCATTTACACAGTTCAAACTTTTTCTTTGAAAGAAGTTACATTTAAATTGATCAAAAGTGACAGTAAAGACATTAAAAATGTTACACAAGATTTCTATATCAAATAAATGTTGTTCTTTTGAAATTTCTACTCAAAGAATACTGAAAAAGAAACACAACTTCACAATATTGATAAGAAATGTTTCTAAGCCCGTTTTTGCCACTGAATTAAAAAAAAGTTAATTGCGACTTTTTATTTCACAAATCTGTCTTTTTTTGAATGTACATCTTGCAATTCTGACTTTTTCTCAGAATTGGGAGACAAACTCGCAATTCAGACTTTTTTTTCCCTCAGAATTGCGTGATATAAACTTGCAATTGCGAGTTATAAAGTCAGAGTTGTAAGATATAAACTCACAATAGCCAGAATAAAAGTCAGAATTGCGAGATACAAACTTGCAAGTGTGAGAAAATTTTTTTTGTTTTCAGTTTTTATCTTGCAGTTCTGACTTTATAACTCATTGCAAGTTTATATCTCACAATTCTGAGAAAAAAAGGCAGAGTTGTGAGAAAAATTCTCAAATATAAGAATTCTCAAGAATGACTCCTGGAAGAAAAAAAATGCTTTAAATTATAATAAATTACATTTGAAAAAAGTTACATAATATATTAAAATAGATATTTTTAATAAATAAAGTTTTTTAAATTGTTATTTTAAATGGTAATAATATTTCCCAATATTACTACTTTTACTGTTTATTTATTTTTTTATATTAGACTAAATAAATTCAGCCTTGGTAAACTTTCAAAAAATCATCTTTCAAAAGCATTAAAACATCTTATCAACCCCAAACTTTTTAAACAGTATTGTACTTATTTGACATTATGCTTTAATTGTATACTGTGCAATTTATAAATACTTGTCGTTCTGACAACACACACACAAATAGGTGGCGTTTCACTTCTAATTACTTATAATATCAATATATCTGCCAAATTAATAAAATAAAAATGCAATTTCTAATAGTTCCATCTGGGTTTGAATTATAGATCTATGTAGATTGATTTCATGACAAGCTTTCTTCATTTTTTTTTTTTTTAAAGACAACCCTGCAAATTTTCACTAATTCTAATTTTGTCCAGTTTGTCTCCAGATGATTTCTACGTCTCTAAAGTTATGTACAAATGAAATGAGGTAACCCTGATACATCAGTGTGTACAGAGTGGTGAGAAACTGCTCACATCTCCTGACCGGCTCTGACAAAACGACCTTTCCAGAACCTTCCTGACTGTATCAATCAAACTTTATTGCCCTGCTATTGATTTACAATAACAACAATATTAACTAAGTCAGTGAGAATTCTCCAAAGTCATTTTAAGGGCAAACTCTTCCATTATTGATATTACGAAGGTCAAAGAATAGAGTACTCTCAACATTTAATTCAAAAACTCAATCAATACTGCTAGTAACATTCTATGTATGATTTATTAATGTTACAGCAGGCAATTCTATAACAAACCCTTGTTTTTGAAGGTGAAGTATGTTCATGTTACACCACTGAACAGAATTTCTAACTATTTTTTACAAGTCAGGCATATTAAACTTCTAATAAATTAATTCAAATTTATATCAAATTTATAAATAGGCTACGGCATTGAATCTCTAGTTTAGTCATATATATAGATACTGCTGTTCAAAGGATGTGCCTGGAAAAAAAAACAGTGGTTCAGTCCCCAATGGTTTCCACGGAGATCAACACATCCTAGTCGTTTCCCTGGGAGATGGCAGATTATTAGCCATATTTATACAACAGAGAAAAGTAATGGTGACATGTCGGGGGATAAAAAGAGGTTTATAAAAACAGCTTCAAGGATCTGATCTATTGGAATTATCAGCCGTCTGAACGATTTAGACAGCTAGCTGCACATACGCAAACACCTGTACGCACACAAATGCATGCTCAAACCTGCACGTACATGTACCCCCATATATATTTGTGATTTCTGTTGTAATTTCGAAATGCTTAAAGTAATAGTTCACCCATAAATCAAAATGTACTCACTCTCATGCCATCCAAGATATAGATGAATTTGTTTCATCATGAGAACAAATTTGGAGAAATGTAGCATTGCATTACATTGCAATGAATGGGTGCCGTCAGAATGAGAGTCCAAACAGCTGATAAAAACATCACAATAATCCACAAGTGACTCCACTCTATCGAATAACCTCTACGCAAAAAGCTGCATATTTGTAAGAAACAAATACATCATTAATGCAATTTTACTTTTGTGATGTTTTTATTAGCTGTTTGGACTCTCATTCTGATGGCACCCATTCACTGCAGAGGATCCATTGGTGAGCAAGTGATGCTAAATTTTCAATTTAAAATCCAAACCTGTATTAGTAAAGAAACATACTAATCTACACCTTGGATGGCTTGAGACTAAATTCTCAGCAAATTTATTTATTAGGTGAACTGTTCCTTTAAGTCTACACTTCCACAAAAATCTGTTTAGAAAAAATTCAACATTTCCTGATCATCGCACAATTATATACAGCAACATGGAGGTCAAAGTGCCCCCCAAACACATGCTGACATCTATGTATTCGGTTCACATTTTGCTTACAGACAAGTTATCAAAGGGTTGTAGCGCAAGCACAGTCTACACTATTTCGCTCAGACAAGCCTTTAAACCACAAGTGACCGATTGCCATGGGACCACCTGCAGAAATCAAATAGAGTTTAGCTAGTGTTAGGTCGCTAGACTCGAAATAACAAACAAAAACAACAACAAAAAGATGGTATGAAGACCTGAAAAAAAGATGAAACACTACAGCGCCCTCCACTGGCCATTTACAGTGACCAAACTATAGTGAGATGCTTCCTGGCAATGTTTCCTCTAATTTTTGTTCTTGTTGAACAAAACCCAAATCAATTGGGCGGACCCTTCAGCCACCTGAGCAGAAACATGATATTTAACATGGAGACCAAAAGTTGGAGACACACAGAAAATACTAGAAAAATCTCATTTAAACCAGTGGTTCCCTGTAGAAAAGGGACAATCAATAACAAGTATTATTATTGTGTAATGAATAGTATCTATCTACAGTTGAGGGTAAAAGTTTACATACACCTTGTACAATCTGCAAAATGTTATTTTTTATTTAGAACTGACATGAATAAGATATTTCACATAAAAGACAATTTCATATATAAGCCACAAAAGAAAATAATAGTTGAATTTATAAAAATGACCCTATTCAAAATTTTACATATATTTGATTCTTAATACTCTGTTGTTACCTGAATGATCCACAGCTGTGTTTTTGTTTAGTGATAGTTGTTCATGAGTCCATTTGTCCTGAACAAGTTAAACTGCCTGCTGTTCTTTAGAAAAATTCTTCAGGTCTCACAAATTCTTTGTTTTGTTTTTTTAGTTTATTTGTGTATTGGAACCCTTTCCAACAATTACTGTTTGATTTTGAGATCCATCTTTTCACATTGAGGACAACTGAGGGACTCATATGCAACTATTACAGAAGGTTTAAATGCTCACTGGTGCTCCAGAAGGAAACGTGATGCATTAAGTGAAAACTTTTGAATAGAATAAAGATGTGTAAAGTTTTGCCTAAAATATCATATTTTTTTTTTTACATTTAGTACTGCCATTCAGAAGCTAACTGTTTTCCAAAAAACAAAAATAAGTTGAATTTACCCTGATCTTCAAATTCCAAAAGTTTTCACCCCCTGGATCTCAATGCATCATGTTTCCTACTGGAGCATCAGTGAGTATTTGAACCTTCTGTAATAGTTGCATATGAGTACCTCAGTTGTCCTCAGTGTGAAAAGATGGATCTCAAAATCATAGTCATTTTTGGAAAGGGTTCAAATACACAAATATGCTGAAAAACTAAAAAAAGTGTGGGACCTGAAGGATTTTTCTAAAAAACAGAGGGCAGGACAAACTGTTCAGGACAAACAAGGGACTCATGAACAACTATCACTAAAAACGAAACAAACAAACAAAAATAAAAAACACAGCTGTGAATATTACTCGAGATTAATCATCATTATTACAATATAAATAGCAATAATCTATTATTTTTTTGGTCATAATATTGCAGCCCTATGAGCTCCTGGGATTTTACATGTATAATTTAGATACAGCTTTAAACAGTCTACTGTTACTGACAATAATTTAAAATATTGATTAAAGTAACTGAATAAATATTTGGGAAATGGTAAGTATTTTACATAAAAGACAACATTTGGTTTTTATAATAATAAGGTGATTATAAAAATTGCCCTCACAAATGTAAAAAATGCCCATGGAAATCAATTCCAGGGGCGAAAATAATTGAAACGTTAATTTCTGCCCCTCTTGTAGATATTTAAATCATAGCATTCATGTTATTATTATTGTAAATATATAAATATTTGTATTTAATTTTAAAGGATTATTTTAATTATATTATAATTTACTGCCTCTGTAGGCTGCTATGAATGTGAATTCTCAGTATCAATTGACATTTGAATGGGCAAAAACTGCACGTTTTTTAAAGTTTGCCTTCAGAAAGAATTTTTCTCCATCTTCACTGGGGCAACATCTGAAATACGCAGCTGTGCACTCATGCAGCTTAGATGGAGAATTGCTCGGTGGGAGTATTTGACAGATTTGTAACATTTGTTTAAGAACACGTCAATTAATTCATCACTCCCTGTCTCACGACCCCTGGGTAGTTGCCTCCGGGACGAAACGATCCTGTACATTTATAAAACACACAATCAGCAGTAAACCACATACCCTGTAGGTTTATTT
Source organism: Garra rufa (assembly GCF_049309525.1). Lineage (NCBI taxonomy): Eukaryota > Metazoa > Chordata > Actinopteri > Cypriniformes > Cyprinidae > Garra > Garra rufa. Next base: position 33,566,019 of record NC_133382.1, read on the forward strand.
TGTCTTGAGTGTTCACACATTCAGGACTGCATTTTTTGTGGCTCCCAAATTAGCTGCAGCACTTCACACAGAAACAGTCCGTCCAACCAGCCTCGTCGTATCCGTTGAACGTTGTGAAAATGTTACAGCCAGTGCTGAGAAGATAATTACTATCATCAAACTGTCAGACCGTCATCCTTTTCAATTTACTGCAAGGGCTCCATCAGCGGACAGCCAGTGTGTAAAAAGAGTGAAGGACCGAGGCGTACGATGGGATCACATGGTGGGACGCGAGGGAATGTTTGTGTGGAGCTGATACAGAGCTGACCTGTAAATCCTCCCGCCGCCTGGAGACTCATAATTAGTGATGAAATCACATGACGCTGTTGGTTGGCAGAAGCAGTGACACTGAACTATTGCATATGGGGCACGGAGGGCGTAACCCTGGACAATAGAGCTGATTAGCAGTGTTATAATCTAAACGCAGATCATTGTTTAGCTTTACAGTCATTAGTGAGGTAATTACAGGTAGAAGTGCGATGAAGACTAAAGGCGAGTACACGCTAGAGCACAGGTCGCCAATTACTGGACCTGTGATTCCACCTTGGCCGTGAATCATTTATCATAAATTTATATAATTATAGCGTTGTTTTTTCCACACAGAGAATCAGAGATCTGACGTGGTATTTTCTCTGGCTACAGTCTAGTCAAACTACACTGCTGTTTAAAAGCTTAGGATCAGTAAGATTTTTATAGTTTTTTTAAACAAGCCTTTTCTGCTCATTAAGGCTGCACTTATTTGATTAAAAATACAGAAAAAACAGTAATTAGGGGTTTTAAGCACTTAAAATGGTCACAGATTAGGGATCTCCACGTAAAACTGATCGTGCAAAACAAACCATTAGTAGTAACGACTTGAAACTTGGAGGGTTGGTAGTACTTACACCACCAACAACGTCACCAAAGCTCGTCCCAATTGGCCTGACGGGGGCGCTACAGCGATCAAAAGTAGGCTCAAGTGTCTTATGTTGTTGGAATCCTTGGCTCATGGAGGACGAAGTTTTGTGAACTAGTTCTAGGTTTTTTGCCTGATCAGAACCAAACCAGGGCAGAAAGATTCTTTAGAGAGTGAATATTAATAATTATCACGGTCGCAAAGGCACAACAAAACGTTCGAAAGGGCAGGACCAAAAATGTGGAGCTTGGCCCCTTGGTGGTGCTATAAGAAGAAAAATAATATACAAATGGCTATACCTACGCAATCATTTGTCCTAACAACATGAAAATTGCTGTGGACAATCTTGGTCCAAAGTGTCCCAAGTGTCTATAAGGACATTTGCATATCTCAAAAAAAAAACATGGCCGTCACCGATGAAGCTTAAGCCCCTGTTAGACAAGGTTAACGGATGCTGATGGGAACAACTTTGCCTCTAGAACCACTGCTGTCAATCAAATAGTTTGTTAAATGATTGAGAAGATGTTAAAAAAAACTACTTTTGCGAACTAGTCCTAGGTTTTTCGGTCAATCTGGAAAAAAAAAAACATTGAAGTGCAATTCTCTGGACTCTCTAGGTCAATAATTACAAAAAAACTTGAAATTTACCCATTGGGAAGCTAAAACTGGGTCGTTTAGAAAAAGGTTCTGTCTGAATTTACCCAAAATCCTATAAAGCCTAAAGGAAAACTCAAAGCTTCACAAAACCTGTAGAACACATGCGACAGGTGATTCTAAACAAGCACGCAAAGTTTAAAGGGGATTGGACCACAGCTGGCGCTATATCAGTCATTAACGTTACAAAACATAATATTTCTATGGTAAATTACCTGTATTTGCAAAAAATAAAAATAGGCTTGCTACATAATACCTTTTTCCATATGTGACCCTGGACCACAAAACCAGTCTTAAGTCGCTGGGGTATATTTGTAGCAATAGCCAAAAATACATGGTATGGGTCAAAATTATTGATTTTTCTTTTACGCCAAAAATCATTAATAAATTAAGTAAAGATCATGTTCCATGAAGATTTTTTGTAAAATTCCTACTATAAATATATCAAAATGTAATTTTTGATAAGTAATATGCATTGTTAAGAACTTAATTTGGAAAACTTTAAAGGTGATTTTCTCAGTATTTAGATTTTTTTTGCACCCTCCAGATTCCAGATTTTCAAATAGATGTATCTCTCCATATATCAATAAAAAGCTTATTTATTGAGCTTTCAAATGATGTGTACATCTCAGTTTTGTAAAATTTAACCTTATGACTGGTTTTGTGGTCCAGGGTCACATATGTGCTTAAATGGCTTGAAAAGTGCTTGAATCGCTGCTAGCAACTGTATTATTGTATACAATCATTCTTTTATGAATAAAATGCTAAAAAAACAGTATTTATTTAAAATAGAAATCTTTCGTAACATTAAACACTACCATTCAAAGTCTGGGGTCATGATTTTTTTTCTTTTATTCAGCAAAGTTGCGTTGAATCAATATAAAGAAATAGTAAAGATTTATATTGTTAGAAAATATTTCTATTTTGAATAAATGCTGTTCTTATTAACTTCGTCTTCATCAAAGAACACTGATTTTGATACTGGATTTTAAAAATAATTTGAATAATAATATTAATATAAAAAGTAGAATAAAAAGTGACACTTCTGGTCTAAAAGAGCCACAAACACAAACAAATCATTATTCCATAAATCTTTCCCTCTGCTACAGCTCTAAATTCAATCAAACATGTCAACATTAGATGCGCTGCATCAGGTTTGACATCAATAACGTTTCGTCATGACATCTGATGTCAAACTTGCACCAAGTGCCATATTTAATTTGAACGATATATTGACATATGCAGACAAATTAGAATAATGAAATTAAAATTGTTTTGTTTATCACACAAATCCATCATACAACTTCAGATATGTTTCTTGTAGCTTGACAGACATGTTGTCATTATTCCAAACCCCAGGGGTCAGGCAAACAGAAGTGGTGAATTAATTGACGTTGAATAGCTTCATGAATGTGTCAAGCTTTCAAAATAATCAAAAAGTTTCCTTCTGTGGTACCATGTTCCAGCTTGGCTCGTACCGGTGTCTTCAGAGAGCCAGTGATCTAAGCGCTCTCAGTTCTGTCTGCTCAAAGTCTCGAAACAGCAGGATCGCAATTATGATCCAAGGAGAGGATGAGATCATACCTAAAATCACCTGCTACATTAAGTGCCATGTACAAGTCTGTTACTTGTCTTTCTGACACATGCTGAGCTTCTCTTTTCCTCTTTACTCCATGCTGTGCTTGTGCTTCATTGTTCTGTCTGTTTAAAATGTTGCAACATTAACTTTAATGTTAACGTTAATTACATTTTCACAATTAGATTTTATAGGCCTCTTTGCAGGTGAAATGAGAAACAGAGATTTGATGCAAGCTGATTTGCTGTCTGGTCTAATATAGTTTCCACTGACCCAAACTTACAGCCTCTTTGCAGATCTGCTATATTTTGTGACAGGTTGACTAAACAGTCCAAGCTGAAATATGCTACTTAACCAGTTAGGACTGAAATAATCAGGGACCTTGTTAAAAAATATTTCATGCATTAAATCCAAAGCGACAGGAGCTACATACAGTACAGTCAGCACATTTTACTCTTTCAGTGTTCAGTTTCTAAAACCTAAATAGGTGTTTATTACATGCAAACATTTACTCACCAATAGATCCTTTGCAGTGAATGGGTACCGTCAGTATAATAGTCCAAACTGCAGATAAAAGCATGGCAATAACCCACAAGAAAGACACAATTTCAGTCAATCAATTAACAATTTAGTGAAGCTAAAAGTTATTAAAAAAAAATACATCCATCATTAAGATGTTTTTTTAAACCAATTTCAAACCGCTGCTTCAGGCTAAAATAGTCCTCTATCCATAATATCGCTTTCCTCAGAGAAAAAGTGGTCTTATCTAAATCATGCATAAATCAAACACCGTTTACAAGACATTAATTGATAGACTGGAGTCGTGTGGATTACTTACTGTGATGTTTTTATCAGCTTTTTGGACTCTCATTCTGACGGCACCCATTCACTGCAGAGGATCCATTGATCCATTACATGGCTGTGCTTTGCATTATCATCTCCTGTGACCTCTCAGACTAAAAATTCATCAATTATCTTCCTGTTTTCTAGTTCTAATTCTGAATTTGTCCTCTTCAGCTATCAAAGAAACCCATCCTGCATTCAAACTCTTAAGGCGTTTGAGACACTGTTGTAAAATTGATGCGCTGAACTACTGAACAGCCTGTGAAGTATGACATGCATAAAGGGAATGTTAATGTTTGCCTAATAATAAAGAAACTGTCAGAAAATGCACCTCCTTTTCTTAAGCACGTTAAAGCGTGCTGTGTTTTCTCTTAAGTCATGAGTGCAAATGATCAGCAAGGAAGCATTTATTCACAGTGCACTTTAGACTGCAAAGCCTCTCCTTTATAAATGGAAATATGCTGATTCCTTTTGTTACCTTGCATTTTAACCTGCCGTTTTATCCTTTCAAGATTTTTGAATAGTATTCCATTTATTTATATATTTACCTATTTACAAAGTGTATCTTTGCGGTGGTTTTACTAGGGCAAAATACTGACTTCAGATAACATTCTCGATTTTATCTTTTTTTATAAATAAGTACGAATTGTATTTACTCCTTCGAAAGACTATGTTTTCACAGTCAGTAAAGCAGGTCTAGTTGAAGTGCATCAAATACAAGTTTTATCCTCTCATTAAAGGCAAAGTGTGCCATTCATGTCTGCAAATCAATAGATAGATAGATAGATAGATAGATAGATAGATAGATAGATAGATAGATAGATAGATAGATAGATAGATAGATAGATCATGTTTTGTCAATTAAACTATGAATCACTGATGATATACCCACTTAATTCTCAGAAACCACTTCAAACACAACTAACTAGCATTCCATGTATATTTGCAAATACCATTCACTTTATCGTATCTCAAAAATATGTTAATGCTATGTTTATGTTATGTTAATATATAGCAAGTGTTTTCGTGTGCTGTTTTGATATATATAGTGTTTTAGTCGAAAACTGTTTACCTGAGTCGTGCACGAGCTACACGCGCAGGTGTAACTGCATGAATGAATACCTTCCTCATCGCCGCTAGACAATGCTGTATTTTAGGCTTACGTTATCCAACGCTGTTTGCTGCAGCTCTTGTAGCGCAGTTAGTTATTCTCTACGTCCTAACAGCACCTCGCGTTTTACTGGATGTGAATTCTCTTCCAAACGATTCATTGTATGAGCGAGTTGACTAAATGATTCATTGTGTGAGAGAGCTGTTCGAATGAGTCATCGAGTGTTCAAGTGATTCAGTAGATTCAGCAGTGAGCGGTTCAAATTGTCCAATGTGTGAGTGAGGCGCTCGAATTAATGATTCGAATCAATTGCGAACCGATTTAGTTTTGTTTTGCTAACCGTTTTTATGCTACAATTTATAAAAATGATTTGGTATTTGCTATACTAAAGATAATGAGGTGAACACCCTGTCTATATTTTGCAATAAAGTTACAGCTTTGAAGAACTTTGATATATGATAGTATTTTGGTCAATAACTGTTTGCAAGAGTCTTTGGCGGACTGGCTTAGTTTGTTTTGCTAACTCTTTGACCAATTTATGTTATAGTACCAACTCAAAACCTGTTTATTCAGGAATTCTGATTTGGTAGTTGTTTTACTAATGAGTTAATCAGTCTGTCTATATTTTCCAAGAGAGTTACAGTTCTGAATAACTTGATTTCATCAGTCATCGAGTGTTCAAGTGATTCAGTACATTCAGCAATGAGCTGTTATAATCAGTGTTGGGGAAGTTACTTTTAAAGGTCCCATATTGTACACATTTCTGGAGGTTTATTTTAGTTGTTGATGTCCTTAAGAATATATTCGCGGTATAAGTGCCAAAATCCATCTCAATATATTTTTACAGCTCCTTTTTTAGGAGCTCTGTCAAAAACAGGTAGATTTTGGCCCATCTAATTAATATTCATGAGCCTCTCTTCTGATTGGCCTGTTGTTTTCTGAGTGACGCACAGCCAGGCCAACCACAGGTAACTACAGTCATGTATGCTTTAGCCGAGCCCAGAGCCATAGAAAGAGCCTAGCTTGCTGATACTCAACAGGATATTTCAGAATGATCATTAATGTTTTTTTCTTTTTCAAACACCGAATGCAGTAAGCTACATAACTGTTGCTTTAGTAAAGCCCCTTTCACAATGCGCGCTGATTCTGGAAAATTACGGGAACGAGCGCTGTGTGAACAAAAGCCAGAACCATAAAGGCAGTGTTGTAGTGATGATCCACGTTATCATGCGACTCTTCACGACGAAAAAATACGTGCAAAGTGGAATGAAGCGGCGATCGGGCAGAGCCAGCTCCTCACTATCAGCGCTGAAGCACAGTTTGTTCAGGTTAGTTTCAGTTTAGTGAAACGTACGCGTTGCATTACATCTCACATCCATACGTCACATGTCTTTATGGGTTGTGTGTAAAGCACGCACAGATTCCGGAAAACAACTGTGAATGAACCAAATCAAACAAGAAAGAGGCTGAAGTTGACGTGCCTCTGGTCTCTTATATTCACGTTGTTCTGAAGCCTGTGCAATGATGTAGTTTCGACATCTATCGACTGAACAGGGTTTTCTCGACTTGTTTTCATGTTGTTGTTGCTTAGCAATGTTATGGACACGATATTGTCTGGGTTTGACAAAAGGAGTGTGGGACGTGATTGGTGCTCGGGGTGGTGACTGAAGGCGGTGACTGAGTAGATCGGACGTCACATCTTTGCGGAAGTCACAGTGGCTCGTGAAAATGAACAGCGACTTTAAGCAGGCTGTGTGCAGTTTACTGTGGATTGACTGTTTTGAAACTCATATGGTTACATAGCCCCTAGACCACAGTTATCATGAAAAAAGCCAGGAAATTTCGATTTTGACAATATGGGACCTTTAAAAGTAATGCATTACAATATTGAGTTACTCCCTAAAAAGTAACTAATTAAGTTATAAAAATTACTTTTTATGGAAAGTAATACTTTACATTACTTTTGCGCTACTTTTTAAATCTGGAAAGGGCTTGCTTGTTTGTTTTTAGTATAAATAGTTCTATTTTTTGCAAAAGTAAAAGCCTTTTCACACCAAAAGCCTCAGGCTTAGAGAAAAGTCAATTCATGTCTGTACAGTAGACCGCGGAAGAAAAAAATGTCAAATCTTGAGCAGTAAAAAAAGGAAAACAAATGTTAGATTATCTTGAGTCATTTTTGCTTATTAGTATGGATGAATTGGATCATCAAAGGTCAGCAGCAAAGACATTGGTTAATAAAATGGGATTAAATACTTAAAGGATATTTGTATTATTTAACATATTTAATTATTGCAGGTTTACACCATATTCTGAGTTGAACTTTACTGTTTTTATTCATTTTGAGGAACGCTGTATCTGTTTTTTTAGTAAGTGAGATGAATTAATGCATGTTCACCTTTATTCTAGAACTAAAGTAACATCTTACTCACAATTTCTCTTAATATGGGGACAGTAGAGCTTTTAAATGGGGGGGGGGGGGGTAACTGGCCTTACTTATGTGAAAAAGTAACTCAGATATTTTCTTGTCAATTAAAAAGTAATGCATTACTTTACTAGTTACTTGGAAAAGTAATATTATTATGTAACTTGTGTTACTTGTAATGCATTACCCCCAACACTGGTTATAATTGTTCATTGTGTTAGTGGGGTGCTTGAATGAATGATTCGAATTAATCGCGAACCAATTTAGTTTGTTTTGCTAACCGTCCATTTAGTAGTTCTGATACAGCTGTTTTAATATGATATAGCTAATGATATAGCTAATGCCTTGATCAGCCTATACTTTCCAGTAGAGTTACAGTGTTGAAAACTTTGATTTATTTACTAACTGTAATAAGTGGCAACAAGGCCTACACAATGTCACAAGGGACAGTGGCAGGCGAGAAGTGTACTGACAGGAATCTAATTTATAGCATTAAAAGGGCAATAGCAAAGTTGTGAATAAAATCCGACAGCTGCTTGGATCATTGTCTATTCTGCAAATATGTGTGATCCTGTAATAAAACCAATATATTTTCCTTGACCGGTCACAGGGTGCCTAGTGTTCCCTGAGCAAGAAGCGTGTTATCAAGCTGGGAAGTGACAAGGTTGTGACCTTTTCTGCAGGGTAACACTCTCTGCCACATATATTAATGGCAATAGATGTGTTACCTGACACTTCAAGATAAAATTTATGTTTAGACATTGACCTGCTTCTGTCGAAGCCACGCAGTATGATACACACTGACATATGATGGTGTTTCGCCTTCCATTATCATGACTAAGTGTGAGCTGAGAGAGGCAGGGTGAGCATGACCAAATCCCTATTGCAGTACAGTAAAGGAATTGGTTTTGCTGGAAATTCAAGATTATATATTAAACAATATCTGTGGTGTAGTATATGGTAATGCTATCTTTGTGTAATCCAGTGAATTAAATACTTAACTAATGAAACATCTCATTTCATTATTTTATCTTTTCATTCAGTTAGTAATTAGATAGATAATTAATATTGATAAAGTTCTCTTTAGTGTAATTGACTGCACTGTATATTATATATTTAAAACAATGTATGCAAAAAGACGTAGCTTTTTATGTTGAAGTCAACTGATTATTACGTTTTTAATTTACTTGCCATCATTGTAGCAGCTTAAGCAATTACTTGATTTTTTAATGAACTTTCTTTTCATTTACATGATTTGTAATTGTTTTAAAGGTATCTCATTTTATGTTTTCTTTGACAAAATGGAATGCAAAGTGCCTGTCATATGAAACACAAGAAGATAATTTTATTTAGAGCAAATAAACTCATTATGGCATCACAAGACAAGTTACTAAATGTGACAGAATCAAAGCTAAAAATAAAATGGGCTAACAGGCAAACAAAACTAAATAATCATATTAATTACTCATACCCTAATGCATGCTGGGAAGAACACAAATGGGACCATTAGTGTTGACCTACAGTATATGAACTTTAAAATAACTTGTAGATTTGTAAATCTGTAGGAGCTTCTGAACAGTAAACAAACCCAAAATCTACAATAATTTAATATTTGACAATTTTTCAGCGTTTTTAAGAGTTAGGTCATGTCAAAGTTACAACCTAGAGCAGTTTGCCCTTACAAATTGTAGTTTAGAAATCCAATATTTGTAGATTATGGCATGTGAAACGAAGCTCGTTCTAAGTAGATTCTGGATATGAAGCATGAAGAACAGTACAAGCAAAGGAGAAAGAGAGAGAGAGATTGGATAACATGATTAAGTATTTTCAGAGCGTGACTTTAACGTCGCAAGGACAGGAGATTTGAACGTAATTTACCTCAGATGGGATGAAATTAAAATTCCCTTTACTTTAACACACATTCACACACAAGTACACACATTCACACACTATATAACCATCCATCCCCTGTACAACCCAGATACACGAGGACTTAAATACCCTTGAGAAAGGAAGACAGAATGAGTGTCTGAGCGTCACGCCGCAGGACAGGTTGGCATACGGTGTCTGGAAAGGAATGAAAACAGAAACAAAACCGGACAGGGTTCAAGGGAAGGTCTCATTGCCAACCTTCAATACTGAGCTGCAAATGTCATTTTTTTTCTTCTGAATAGATGCTTCCAGACAACAAATGTGTAGACAAGTTTCAAATAAGAAAAATTTTGGTGTAATCTATGATACTGATGCACCGGATACCCTTGTTTGCAACCTTGAAAAGCACTCACAAACACACACATACACATTTCAGCATCTACTTTTGTAATGAACTTAAAGTTTATATATGTTTTAATATTAATCTATCTTTAATTCTGCATAAACTTACTATACGTTGTCTTTCCACAGCATCCAAAGTGTTTCCAGCGGTTGCAGATTCCTGCCGTCTAATGAGCTCCGGAGCTCACTGGAAAGATCAGCAGATTTTTACACTGTCTGACTTCCCCATGGAGAGAGTCATTAAGCAAATTAGTAACGACAGTCTCATTTGCATATTCATAGAGTGTCCTAGATCATGCCCCGAGACAAAGTAATACAAAAGCAACAGGTACAGAGGTTCGCCATTGACTCGCCTGCATGGTGATGTTTGATATGGACGCAGAGGGTTTCTTCACAGCAGTCTGAAATCATATCCCATGAATGATGGATTGAATGGTACATTACAAGTACATTATGAGCACATTTTAATTAGCTCTAGCAAAAAATCACCCATACCAGTTTATACTCACCCTCCTTTTATTGACTGCCAGTGTGATTCAAGAAATCTCCTTTCCACTCAGCAGACGCCAAAGATAAGATCAAAGACCAAAGAGTATATTTGATAACCCATCTCATTTTCAGCAGCCTCGCTGTGCTCCGACTGTTTTATCAGCATATCGCAAGTACATCAGACCTATAGTTTAACATGGTGAAATTAAGGCATTAGAAACAGGTCTAAATTGGGATCTTTGGTTTCTATCCACCTTTTTCCTGAACACGAAAGTCTCGTCCGACTAGAACGATACTTTTCATTTTCATCTCAGGTGTTTCTAGTCACATTAGTCAAGTCACCTTTATTTATATAGCGCTTTTAACAATACAGATTGTGTCAAAGCAACTGCACAGTATTTAAACATTAACATATTTTCAGAGGAAAACGTTAAAACCTATGAAAATGGTTTTAAGTTTTGTTTTATATTGTCACAATGACTGTCTTTTAAAGAGGTCCTATTCTGCTTTCTCACTTTTTGAATTTTAGTCAGTGTGTGGTGTGTATGGGCATAAAAACATCTACAAAGTTACAAATCTCAAAGTCAACTCCAAAGGGAGATATTTAGTTTAAAAAAATCCCTTTTCAAGAACTACAACGAATGGCTTCTTTGGACTACAGAGTTAGTTTTCTGGATGCTATGATGTCACAACGTAAATCCCGCCAATGGAAATTCAAATCATTGGTGGGTGGAAACTGGAAAGGGATGAGGTTGGGATTTGCCTAACTTTATTAGGGCGGCTCGTGTAAATGCAAGCATTGAGTAAAATTGTCCGCGAACTGCTCTGGTATCCGTGATGGAGCTGTGCCATTGACATGTGCGGTATAGAGGCTCAAAACACAAGCAGAGCCGCGGTTGATGTAAACACAAGCATTGACTAGAGTCATGATCATCGGTTGCCATGTCTGAGCCACGCCGTATTTACTCACCCCCCATGCATCCTAGGTGTATATGACTTCCTTCTTTCAGACAAATGCAATCGGAGTTATGTTAAAGATAATCCTGGCACTCCCAAGCTTTAGAACTGCATAGACAAGTGTTTCTCTCCATTAGTTCAAAACAAGTCGATCCATAATAAAAAAATAAAAAGAGCCATGTGCCTCACATGGCTCTGGAAGGGTCAGTAAAAGCCTCCTTTAGTGTTTCGATGTGTATTTGTAAGAAAATATCCATATTTAGAATGTAAGAATCACTTAATTCTAGCTTGCGCAGTTGTACATGGATAGGGGATGTGGCAGGACTGAAACACCATCTAAGCTGTTCGCCAGTCGCAAAGCAGTGGGACTGCTAACCAATCACAACACATTTAATTTATTCGGAAGGTGGGCCTTCATCAAACCCGGAATTAATTGAGCCATTTGTGCCAGGCTGGGGAGAAAGCTATTGTAATAATGTAAATTATGTAAAAAATAATACGTTTTTCAGACCACCAAGCATGAGAGCATGTTCTAGTGCACCCCCAAATCAAAATAAAGACTATAAAAGATGTAAAAGAGCATAAAAGGACCTCTTTAAAAGGTACTCACCCCGAGTGGGTAGATGACGCGACGCAAGGTAAGCTGTATTGAAAACAGATGACCGTAGCCGAACGGGGTGAAGTTAGCGGGATTTCGTTCACAAAATGATAAGAGCACACATTATTTTATTATTTCACACACAGTATTTATCTTAAGCACTTTAAGCCATGTTCATTTTCTTTTGTCATCTTTTATGAACGTAAACAATGGCACTGAACCAAACACATATTTTGTTAATTATTGCTGCTGAATATGATCAATCATTGTCATTTTTTAGGCTTTAGTACATATTTGAAGTATTATAGACTGCCAAAAGTTATAACATTCTAGGAGAAGAATGCAAAAAACTGTTTAAGGAACAAAAGGTGTATGTGATTGGCCAAATTGAACAAGGATTTCCATGACAAGAATCTTGACAACATTTGTGTTTGTTCTTATCATTTACTGTCAGGTAGATGAAATATTAGGCTAATATCGTAATACTGTTCGTACGTATCTTTACCACCTATTAACTTTATATTGCTAAAATATTGCACCCTATCCTACTGACTAAGTCCTTCTCTATATGATTTAGCAGTTTCAACACGTTTGTTTTCCGTGGTTTAGACAGCATAAATTAGCAGAACAATGTATTCAGTAGTACATTAACCATGCAATCCATTCTGTTGTTTACATCAAAGTAAACTGTGTTTGTAACCCAGAAAGTAAACATGTTGTACCCAGAAATTCTTCATACAACGGACTACCAGTAAAATTGATAAAAATTTGGGACCAAAAATTGACATTATCAAGATGTATTTGTTCTAACATAGAGTTCTTGTCATATTTTATTATCATTTTCTAAACTATAGCGAATAAACTGTGATAATGTGAGAATTGTTGAAGGTGTCAGAATACATTTTGGTTTGACTGTAAGTGCAAACTCTGTATTGCTGCTCAAAACTAGCCCAACTGCATTTCAACGGGGGTCCCCCATTAAAAATTGTGTTTGGAAGGGTAAAATGTGCATTTTTGGCAGGGTTCCCCTGGTAAAATTCACATACCAAGGGATAAATATCACGGTTTTGGGGTCGCTTCAACCCACGGACATAAAAAAAAAATCTATTATGGCAGCGCTTATCGGTTACTCAGTGGATACTGTTAAAAATGAAAGCTCCAAAAGGTTTTTTTGCAGTGATGCCACAGAAGAATCATTTGGGGTTCCACAATTTCAGTGAACAGTTTATAAATGAACCATTATTTGTTAGTGCGAAGAATATTGTAATAATTCAAAGAACCCTTTTTCTCACTATAAAAGAAAATTTTGGTTCCATTTGAAAGTGCACACAAACCCTGAACATGTTCAAGCATTGATTTCTTTTTTTTTTTTTTTTTTTTTGTCCAAGTGGTGTTTATTTAAGAAAACTGTGTTTATTACAGGACTCAACTGTAATAGCTCATGTTTAGCCCTAAAGTTTTTTTTACAACAAGTACAAGTCTATACAAGTTCCTCTTGGGACTACAACGTCCATGTCCTCGTGAGGAGCAAATAATTAAGAAAATCTTCAAAAAAATAAGAAATTCATATTCGATCTGAAATCATGATAAATAGATAAATACATAACAAAACGTTACAACCCGTCTCGACAGCCTCACAAATAAATAAATAGAATCATAAATAACATTCAAAAAAATATCTTTGGCCAAACAAGGCCCATGTAGACATTTCCCCCTCAAAACTCTTTCCACCGAAGCTTGAAATCCAGGTCACGGTCAGCTTCGGTTAGCGACGCCATTCATCCTTAAGAAGGGTGACGAAACAAAGCTAAACCATAAAAAAGAAGAAGAACAAACCAACTCTATTGAGGCACTTTTTAAGGATGTCAGAAAAATTTTGCATCTTCTATGTGGTTCTTTTTTTTTTCGAGAAAAGCAAAGCTGAATAAATATAACAAAAAAACTCCAACGTTCATTTACAGATAATCCAAAGGCTGCATTTTATTCTGGCTTCCTTTATCCTCTCTTGCTTTGAGCGTGAAATCAAGGCAAACTAAAAGAAAAAAGGTGATAACGAACTGCAAAATAATATAACGAAATCTGGTAAAAGAAATGTTAAATACACATCTATGTTTATAAAAAAACTAAAAGAAAAAAAAAACATCAGTGTTTGTTTTCAGTGGTGGTGCTGGATGTTACGTCTGATTGGCTCTCTGATCGTTCTCCGAATATCCCTGCGAGGGTTTTGAAGCGAGGCCCCCACTCGTTGAGGTAATCGTAGTCCTCCTCCGTTTCACCCTTTACAGACTCTATAGAGCTTAAGCTCTCTGCAACCGAGCCCTCGCCCTCGTAGGCGTACGTGGCCAGCGAGTCGTACGGCGGGGCGGAAGTGTCACCGTCGTGCTCTTGCAGTCGCTGACTGATGAAGTTGCTCATGTCAGCGCTGTTCTGCGATGCTACTGGCCGCCGTGGACACAATCCCAACTCTGGTTTAACGTCTCGGCGAAACAGATTTTCCTTGATGACTTTGGGGTTGCGGAGGGTGCCCATGTCGAAGGCGTGCGTGTCCTCCTCGCCCCCTCCTTCGTCGTCGTAATGGATGACATTGTCACGGATGTCCTCTTTGGACGTCATGAGAGTCTCTTTCTTCTTCTGCCGCCGAACTCCAACGTAGAGAACCACGATCACTGGAGGAAAGAACATGAGCAGAACAGAAACATACATTTTAGTTGTGTGTTTTTCTGAAAAAATCCACAGGTGATTAGTATGTTATAATTAGAAGGCGGGTCTTCTGTTCCTATAGCCTCCGTATTGATCGTTGTGATTTCTCCCATTCATTTTTCTATGAGTGACTCAAATCGTCCTCATTATGCTGTCTGTACAATCAGGGAGTGAGGCAGGCAGAAAGACGGCAGAGGCCAGTGGAAACACTCTTCTCGTTCAATCAAGGAGACAACACCCTCATTTGTCAGAATTTTCCATGATTGGCAAACAGCTCCTGACTGCAGTCATCATTTAGAGACAGAATGAAAGCTGCAGCAGTAATGTGTACCCTCCATCTGATGGACTCTCTCACCCATCATGTGTGACTATTTCACTCCTCTCGTGTTATTCATTTTTTATTGACTGGCCACAGAAGATTCTCAGCTGAAGATAGATAAATAGAAAGAAAGGGAAGAAAGAAAGAAAGAAAGAAACAAAGAGGATGAAAAAAGAAAGAATAAAAACGATAGCTAGAATGATAGATAGTATCGTAAGATAGAATGATAGAATGACAGAACAACAGAACAATAGATAGATAGATGATAAATAGATAGAATCTACAAAATGATATACTTTAAGTGCTACCAAATTCAGTCAAAAATTATAGTATAGATAGATAGATAGATAGATAGATAGATAGATAGATAGATAGATAGATAGATAGATAGATAGATAGATAGATAGATAGATAGATAGACAGATAGATAGATATAGACACAGAATGATAGATACAGTAGAAATGATAGATAGAATGACAGAACAACAGATAGATAGATAGATAGATAGATAGATAGATAGATAGATAGATAGATAGATAGATAGATAGATAGATAGATAGATAGATAGATAGATATAGACACAGAATGATAGATACAGTAGAATGATAGATAGAATGACAGAACAACAGATAGATAGATAGATAGACAGACAGACAGACAGACAGACAGACAGACAGACAGACAGACAGACAGACAGACAGACAGACAGACAGACAGACAGACAGATAGATAGATAGATAGATAGATAGATAGATAGATAGAAGAATGAAAGAGGATAAAAAAGGAAAATAAAAATGATAAAATGGTTAGAACAGAATCATAGAACGATAGATATAATGATAGAACAACAGATAGAACGATGATAGATAAATAGATGATAGAGACAGAATGATAGAATGATAGATATTAGAATTATAGATAGAATGATGGAACAATAGCTAGAATGATAGATAGTATCGTAAGCTAGATAGATAGATAGATAGATAGATAGATAGATAGATAGATAGATAGATAGATAGATAGATACAAAATGATAGATATAGTAGAATGATAGATGATAGATAGAATGACAGAACAACAGAAGGATAGATAGATGATAGATAGATAGATGACAGACAGACAGACAGACAGACAGACAGACAGACAGACAGACAGATAGATAGATAGATAGATAGAACGATAGATAGATAGAACGATAGATAGATAGATAGATAGATAGATAGATAGATAGATAGATAGATAGATAGATAGATAGATAGATAGATAGATAGATAGATAGAATGACAGAAGGACGGACGGACAGACAGACAGACAGACAGACAGACAGACAGACAGACAGACAGACAGATAGATAGATAGATAGATAGATAGATAGATAGATAGATAGATAGATAGATAGATAGATAGATAGATAGATAGAATGACAGAAGGACGGACGGACAGACAGACAGACAGATAGATAGATAGATAGATAGATAGATAGATAGATAGATAGATAGATAGATAGATAGATAGATAGATAGATAGATAGATAGATAGATAGATGATAGATAGATAGATAGATAGATAGATAGATAGATAGATAGATAGATAGATAGATAGATAGATAGATAGATAGATAGATAGATAGATAGATAGATAGATAGATAGATAGATAGATAGAAAGTATTGTATTGTTATGTCAACACCAGAGTTGTTGCCTATGTACTTTGTTCCTATATTTGGCCACTGCAAGCTCCATTTCAGTTAGTATGTGGCCTTAGAATGCAGTAGCTAACTAGGTTCTGGAAACGAGCCATGATCAACACAGTACTGCACTGTGCCTCACACTGTGCTGCACTGGAGATGTACAATGTTTATTATAGATACAGGAAGTTTCTAAGTCCATAGGCTAACACCTGTATATGTTCATTAGCCTGCAGTAAATTAGAGGAAACTGCTATAAAACAAACAACAAAGTTATTAATATATGCTCCAACAGTCTAGATGTGTGTCCGTGAGATGACAGCGCCCCCAAGTGACAAATATTTTCACTGCAGCTCTCAACCATTCAAACATGTCAGGCATGTAGGTTATTTTGTGAGTCCATGTTTGTGATTTGACTGGCATATGCGGAAGATGGGTTCGAGATTGATAAGCCCTCATCCTCGGGACGCTGATCTCTCTCACTCTGTCTGCCATGACTGCATCCATGGAGCGGGAAATGGGTCAGTCTGACAAATGGAGCACCGATAATGGCTAATCTCCAGCGCGACAATGTGTTCTCTTTCTGTGCTGTCTGTGATCCCGGCTGGCACCTTTAGCAAGGATGCAGTGAAGCTGTGAGAGGTGCTTGCCGGTATCTCACAGGAACTGCAGCAGTCTCTTGAATACAAGCTGTCACGTTATGGAAGAAGACGGATTGACTGTTTTTCACGGTGGTGTGAAGACTAGTTTAGTGAGGATGTCAAATAGACAACAAAATTACAGGTGTTTTCGGACTAAACCTTTTTTAAAAATAACTGAAATTGTGTGCTGATGAATCATGCACAGGAAAACCAATATGACTTGCATTACCAACATAAATAAGAAACAAGAGTCTATTTTAATTTTATATTGACTTTAACACGGCAGACGTCAAAAATAACTCATCATCTCTGCTAAAGGTAATAATTTTCTTCCAAAATATCTTCTACTGTTAATATAATGCATTCCTGTTTTCTTTCAACCGTAATGGCTACTGCAGGAAGGCCTAAATTGCATTTGAGGTCTCAGTCTGACCCTTTTCCTTTTGTGATTCAACTTAATTTGCTCTTCTTTGAAAAAAAGGAGCTGGTCTACTGTCCATTGTAAGCATAATGCTGAGGGATAAACAAAGGAAATGAGCTGAAATTTGATGGAGGAAGTGAACAGAATGCTAAACTGAAATAGCAGCGAAGGTATGGGAATGAAAATAGTAGAATCTAAACAAATCAAAACATTAGAGCTCATTAACATGTTGTGCATCATGAAATGGGTTAACCTGAGTGAAAAAGACAACAAAACATTATTAGA
This sequence comes from Garra rufa, assembly GCF_049309525.1. Lineage (NCBI taxonomy): Eukaryota > Metazoa > Chordata > Actinopteri > Cypriniformes > Cyprinidae > Garra > Garra rufa. The sequence continues at coordinate 33,583,930 of NC_133382.1, forward strand.
GAAATAATATAAGAAAAAATATTTATAGAAAAAACTGTTTCTACAATATAAGTCAGAATTGTGAGATGTAAACTAAAAATTCAGAGAAAAAAGTCAGAATTGCAAAATGTAAACACGGAATTCTGAGAGAATAAAGTCTGAACTACAAGATGAAAACTTAGAATTCCGAGAAAAAAAGTCTGAATTTTGAGGAAAAAGGCAGAATTGAGAGATGTAAACTCACAATTCCGAGAAAAAAAGTCTGAATTCCGAGAAAAAAAGTAAGAATTGCGAGATGTAAATTCAGAATTCTGATAAAAAAAATCTGAATTCCGAGAAAAGGTCAGAATAGTGATATGTAAACTCAGAATTCCAAGAAAAAAAGTCAGAATTCTGAGAAAAAATAAGAATTGCGTGAAAAAAAGTCAAAATTCCGGGAAAAAAAAAACATGTAAACTTACAATTCCGAGAAAAAAATCTGAATTCCAAGAAAAAGTCAGAATACTAAGGAAAAAGTTAGAATTTAGTCTGAATTTTGAGAAAAAAAATCTGAATTGCGAGATGTAAATTCAGAATTCCATAAAAAAGTCCAAATTCCGAAAAAAAAGTGAGAATTGCAAGATGTAAACTCACAATTCCGAGAAAAAAGTCTGAATTCCGAGAAAAAAGTGAGAATAGCGAGATGTAAATTCAGAATTCTGAGAAAAAGTCAGAATATTGAGATGTATACTCAGAATTCCAAGAAAAAAAGTTAGAATTTTTTCAGAAAAAAATCTGAATTGTGTGGAAAAAAAGTCCAAATTCCGGGGAAAAAAGTCAGAATTGCAAGATGTAAACTCACAATTCCGAGAAAAAAAATCTGAATTCCAAGAAAAAGTCAGAATAGTGACATGTAAACTCAGAATTCCAAGAAAAAAGTCAGAATTCTGAGGAAAAAGTCAGAAACACAAGGTGTAAACTCAGAATTTCGAGGAAAAAAAAATCAGAATGGCAAGATATAAACTCACGATTCCGAGAAAAAGGTCTGAATTCAGAGAAAAAAGTGAGAATTGCGAGATGTAAACTCAGAATTCTGAGAAAAAAGTCAGAATTCTGAGAAAAAAGTGTGACTTCCGAGGAAAATATTAAGCATCACAACTGTTTTTAATATTAATAATAATATTAAATATTTCTTGAGCAGCAAATCAGCAAATTAGAGTGATTTCTGAGAAGGATCTTGTGACACTGAAGTAGTAATGATGCTGAAAATTCAGATTTCCATCACAGGAATAAATTACATTTTAAAAGATATTGAAATAAAAATTGTTACTTTAAATTGTAATAATATTTTACAGTATTACTGTTTTTACTGCATTTTTAGTAAATAAATGCTGCACTAGTGAGCATAAGAGACTTCTTTAAAAAAATGTATATATAAAACCCATTTTATTTCAAACTTTTGACTGGTAGTATATGAAGAATATTCAATATGCTACATACATCTTTTTTTATTTATCTATATAAAAAATATAAATGACCTCTGGTATACTGCAAGGTCAAAGCTTTGACCTTTGTCTGTTTTCTGCTCCAGCTCATAGATGATCTGGATCATCAAATTTCCATGTATACCTTTATCTTAAGTGTCAATCTGATGGACATACACATTTGAGAGATAAAAGCTGCAGTGCGCTGCATGCTGAGATCTGTGTCTGAGGTTCATTGGAGGACAGCCGAGTGCTAACCTCATTTTGTTGAGCGCTCTTACTTAATGACCAGCCAGCCCACACAAATTACCATGGAAACGAGGCCGTAAAAGTCTCCACTTCATTCCTCACCCCTCCACCTCAACCTCCCGCACATCCCGTATGCAAATGAACTGGGTTTATAACTCCAGAGATTTCCCTGTCTAGACCTTAGGGGTTAAGTTAACATGGAGAGTAATTCAGCCTGCGATCTGATGTTAATGACACTCAGAGATTTAGGGCTTTTACTATGACGTTGATGGGCAAAGACAAGGCTCGTTTAAAGCAGTGCTTATTCGCTTTATCAAACTATCCTCCTCCTTACCTGTCTAGAATGGCCAATAAACAGGCACTTAATTAACAAGTGTGTTTTAATTAAACCACCCCAGAGAGTTTCAGAGCGGCCTATGTATCTTGCATCTAAAAAAGCATGACTCCATGCAGTCCAAGAAAAGCCTAAAGCCAGCTAAAACTAATTATTAATTAAATTTAAATTGATTATATATATGTGACCCTGCACCACAAAACCAGTCATAAGGTTAAATTTTACAAAACTGAGATGTATACATCATATGAAAGCTCAATAAATAAGCTTTCTATTGATGTATGGTTTGTTAGGATAGGACAATATTTGGCCGAGATACAACTATTTGAAAATCTGGAATCTGAGGGTGCAAAAAAATCAAAATATTGAGAAAATCACCTTTAAAGTCGTCCAAATTAAGTTCTTAACAATGCATATTACTAATCAAAAATTACATTTTGATATATTTATAGTAGGAATTTTCCAAAAAATCTTCATGGAACATGATCTTTACTTAATTTCCTAATGATTTTTGGCATAAAAGAAAAATCAATAATTTTTACCCATACATGTATTTTTGGCTATTGCTACAA
>NC_133382.1:33587026-33634526 GCF_049309525.1 Garra rufa
GTTTCGAACAACTCACTTTCACTGTTTGGCTTTCCGCTCGCGGCCGTCTGGCCAGTCAAAAAGTGTCGATCTCCGAATGTGAATGAATGGACTCCATATGAGGCTCTTTTTACAACTAGAAGGTTAATAGTATTTTTCACTTGCGACAAAACAACGCATTAGTCGTGCATTTATATGGAAATATACTTTAGGAGCTATCCATCTTTACTCTCCTCACTATTATGTCACATTCAGAGATCGACACTTCTTGACTGGCCAGACGGCCGCGAGCGGAAAGCCAAACAGTGAAAGTGAGTTGTTCAAAACCTTTCTTTTTAGTAAACTCTGTGTACACAAACAATGTTCTCAATGCTCGAGTTCATGTGTAGAGACCCAGGCGATACTTCGAGCAAAGTTTCATAGTGTGTCGAGCCTTCTTAGTGTCGTAAAAATATCGATTTTGATTGTAAACATTGCAGCTGAATCTCTGAAGATCGTATGCGTCAGTCAAACTTCCGGGTTTGTGTACCCCTCAACGGCGTTCGAGTTTTCAAAATTGGCCGCCAGGTGAATAAGGCGAATAGGTATTCTATTCTCTAGGTTTCTCCTTCAGGTGTTTTTGGCGTTTCCGAAAGACATAGCGCCCTCTGGCTTTCGGATGAAGATTTACTGCTGATCACATAGAAATGGAGATCACAGATCACCGTGCTTCACTAAAAGATATGCATGACAATCGGAGCTTCCGATTAATCTCAATTACAATTTCATTTCGATTTATTGAGCAGCCCTACCAAAACCCCTCTAAAAGCTTTTAGCTGGTCAACCACCCTGGTTTTAGTTGGTCAGCAGGCTGGTTTTAGAGGGGTTTCGGCCACTTTCCCAGCCTGGCCAGGCTGGTCTTAGCTGGTCAGGCTGGCAGACCAGCTTAAACCAGCTAAGACCAGCCAACCAGCCTAGGCTGGTTTTAGCTTCTTTTTTTTTTTTTTTTTTAACAGGGTATACACCTAGGATGCCTTGAGGGATTTGAGTAAAAAACAGGCTTCCCTGTTGAAAAAAAAACAAACAAAAAAAAACAGCTAAAACCAGCCTGCTGACCAGCTAAAACCAGGCTGGTTGACCAGCTAAAACTGGCCAACCAGCCCAGGCTGGTTTTAGCTGTTTTTTTTTTCAGCAGGGTTATTTAAATTTTTGAGTGAACTAATCCTTTAATTAAGATAAAGCTACTTTTAGCACCAATATTTAGTATATGAAATCATAATTTCCTTTGATACCTGCCATTTTAGATGACATATTTTACATTACACACATCTTTTTACAATTACAGTGGTCTAGCACAAAACAATAAAGATCTTAATTAGGGGAACTTCGTTAAACTTTAAAGAGTAAATGTAGTCTAGGGCTGTCACGATTCCTCTATTTCTTTAAGGCGAGACACAGCAGTTTCAAAATTCTTGTTTAATTTTTTTGACATATTAGAGTCAAACGTTTTTACAGAAGGAATTTGGGGTATCTCATTCTCTCACGACATAATTCAGAAAAAAAAGACAGGAAACACTATATATATATATATATATATATATATATATATATTTTTTTTTTTTTACCATTTTTGGGGTAAATAAAATGTTGTATTGAATCAAGCAAATTATATATAAACAAATCCCTCTGTAAAAACCTTTAGGACAGGGATAAAAATGTAAAGTTTGGTTTGCATAAGTGCTACTGAAGTGGAGATTATGGCTCAGTGTAGGAGACAAAACTCATTTTGAGAAAACAGCCTTTAAAATATGCATTGTAACTGAAATCTACTGACACAAATAGATAAAGTGCTATAAAAGAAACACTTAACAGTGATTTTTGTGTGTTTTCTTTCCACTAGTCTTAAAAAACCAAAAAGCCCAAAATCTTAAACTTGACAGGTGCATGAAAAACAGCGTCTGCCTGCATTGTCTCCCCCTTATAAGTAGGCCTACTCAATTTTTAAAAATCCTTTATAGCATTTTGCCTTTTGCCTGTGTCGAGTAACCACCAAAATACCGGAAGTGGCGCATTCGACGGACGAGAATCCATTGAAACGCATTATTAGACCGTTTTCCAAGGCTGCATCTGCATCTGGGAACTCCATGTCATCAAATGTGTCAGGTAAATCATTAATAAACCTACGCAAACGCAGGAGAATACATTAACACCGTTCTGAATACGTGTTAATCGCGATTTCAAAATAAAAGTTCAAACCCTCACTCAGAGTTTGAAAAATGGCCAAATATTGACATTTGACCAAAATGTTAAGTCAAAAGCAAACATGTAAACTGTAAAACAATCGTTAGGCCGTTGGCGCCCTCTGCAGTCATTTGTTAGAATGCGTGATGCACATTAGCTATATTGTTTAAAATTTTTAATCATTTTAAAGGCTATTGTTCACTTAGTTCTATTTTTATAGAGGGTTTGCAGAGGGTCAGTTATGCGTGGCATATTGGTGATACTTGAATGAAGGACTTAGTTTTCACAAGAGCTTGTTCCTTATAGCGAATCCCCCAGGCTTCCGCCATGAAAGGTTAAATGGCAAGAAGCAGTGTAGCTGTCTGTGTTTTATAAAATTAGTGTGATGTAGCCTGCGCTAACGTCCAGAGAAATGGCATGTTGTCAAAAGACTTTGTCGGCATCATGGCTGCTGCAAGTTGCTGGTTGTGAACTCTGATTAGCCCACCTGACCCTGTCGCTGTGACTCTATGCCGGCTACATTTTCTTGACGGGTGAGCATTTTCTAGAAAACTCATGTTACAGGTAGCCTGTTTCCTACTCTTTTTCCTGAACTGCCCTCAGCAGAAACTGTCACCTTGTCCCAGTAAATCACATCTTAAGCGAGCATTCATGCTTGAAGTGAGGACAGGCACTCCATAAGGCCAAAACAATGGATGTATACAGTGTGTGCCGTGAAAGCTGGTCAATGTAGTGGCAAAATAGCTGCGATTGAAAATAATAAACAGTTTTATAAAACACAGTTCCATGACTTTTACATGAATCAAACTTTTTTTTTTTTTTACATTTAAGAACCACATGCATAAACGTTTGGGGTCGATATTTATTTAATTTATTTTAATTATTTAATTAAATTCATTATTTTATAAAAAAAAAGAAAAAAAAAAGAAATTATTACTTTCAGCAAGCACGTGTTAAAGTGATTTCTATTTTTAATAAATGCTATTCTTTTTCACTTTTTATAAATCAAAGAATCTTTAAAAATATCACAGCACAACTGCTTCCAACATTCATAATAAATCATCATTTTAAAATTATTATTTTTTTTTTATATTCCAAAAAATATTAAGCAGCACAACTGTTTCCAACATTCATAATAAATCATCATTTTAAAATTATGAATTTATTTTATTTATTTATTTTTTAAACTAATTAATACTTTCTGCAATCATATGTTAATGTGCTTTCTATTTTGAATAAATGCAATTTTTTTTAACGTTTCGTAAATCAAAGAATCTTAAAAAATATCACAGCACATATTAAAATGATTTCTGAAGGACCATGGGACACTGAAGTCTGGAATAATGGCTGATTAAAATTTAGCTTTGCATCACAGGAATAAATTATATTTTCTACAGTATTTTAAAAAAATAATCTAAGGACCACATGCACAAAAGTTTGGGGTAAATGTTTATTTTATTTTATAATTTAATTTATATATATATAAGTAAATACTAGTATAATAAATTAATTAAATGAAAATAATAACTGATAAAAGTTTAGCTTTGCATCACAGGAATAAAATTATATTTTAAAGTATATTAATTTGCAATAATGTTTCACAATAATATTTTTATTTTATTTTATTATATTTGGAAAGAAATGAATACTTTCAGCAAGCACAAGTTAAAGTGATTTCTATTCTGAACAAATACTCTTATTTTTAACTTTCGTTTCATCAAAAACTCTTGAATAAATCACAGCTTCCAAAAAAATATTAAGCAACTCTTTTCAACATTTATAACAAATCAGCATATTACAAAGATTTCTGAAGGATCGTGTGACACTGAAGTCTGCAATAATTATTGATAAAAATTTAGCTTTGCATAACAGGAATATATTATATTTGAAGAATATTAAAGTAGAATACTGTTATTTTAAATTGAAATAATTTTTCACAATAATCTTTTTTTAAATTATTGTTTATTTAAATTTTTTAAATTTTATTTATTTTTTCATTATAGGCAATATAACCAAATCACTCTCCAAACAAATCACTTGGCTAGAAAAAAAACAAAAACAAAAAAACCAGTCAGACTCACTTCCAAAGTCTCTGACGGTGAAGTTTTTGGTCTTCACTCCCTCTTGAGGGGATTTGAAAGAAAATCTTTGTCCGGCTTGAGGGAGATCCTGGTCTTTTGCGCTGATGACTTGAATCACCTAGATGACACAAAGTCAAATGAAAGATTATTTAACATAAACTGTATTTAACATAAGCAGTCTCTGGTGGTACATTTAACTAATGTGGCTAAAATGTAAAACCTAAAGTAATCACTGAATAACTTGTCTTTTAATCGTTAACCGCTTGTTTAAATATTTAATGGTGAACATTAATGTTCATAAAATTTCTTAATGATTTATGAAGGTTATTAGTGCGCACAGAATTAACGTATAATCTTTTATACTAAAAAAGTATACATTATTGATTTAAATTATTCATATCTCCAGTTCCTCATGGACAATATACGAAATAAACATCAGTATAAAAAAGCGCATTAGTCAGAGTCATTGTTTGCTCTTAATTAACTGAGATATACAGCCATATAATATACAGTATTCCTTAGATGAAAAACAATCCACTTTACAGTGCTTTATGTATGCAAAACAATTACACACACATCATCAAATGAAGCATAATTTAGAAAGTGCATGAACATAAGTGGTGTTGAGCAGTATGTGTTCAGTAATGTTTAATCAAGTGCCCCTGTGGTTTTTCTTCTAGATTCTGCATCTAAAACCAATTAGTCTGCTTTCACATCCAGCGATTGCGATACACTGTGTGCTAGCATTACAAGCAGATCGATCTTCCGTGGCTAACAGGCGTCCGTACCGCCCACCCTCCCGCTGGCGTCACCTGTTGTAGGGCTGTCACCAGCGCCACAGGTGCATGCTGGGTAGGACCATTAGCGCAGCACTAATGCATCACTTACCCACCAGGCTCTTCCTGTCCAATATATCAATCAAACCACACAGCTCTGGCCAGAAGCATCATACTCATTCATAGAAAAAGGTAAGAAACTAAGACTTTAAAATAGAAAAAAGAGAATAAAATAAATAAAATAAAATGAAAGTGAAACCTAGTGAAAAACAATAAAAAAATAAACCAACCTAGCAACTTCCTAGAACTACCCTACAACTAATGAAGTGGAACTGTATAAATAGTAAAACAAAATAAAATAAATTGAAACACCCTAGCAACACTAGCTGTCACTCCACACACCTTAGCAACTGCATAACTGTTCTCTTTCCTGGCACGTAGTGAAGCAGGACTATGATGAAAAAAACAAAACAAAACAAAAAAACACACACAAAAAAAAAACACAACACAAAACAAAAAAACACAAACACAAACACACACACTAGCAACTGCAAAAGATAATAAAGAATGAAATAAATTAATTAAATTAAATAAAAAATAAATATAAAATTAATATAATTAAACAAAATAAAATAATAAAAATGATTAATAAAATAAAATAATAAACACTAGCAATACTCTAGATACCACTACAAACACATTAGCAACTGCAAAAGATAATAAAAAAGAATGAAATAAATAAATAAAATAAAAAAGCAAAAATAAAATAAGTAAATAAATAAAATTAAATAACATAAAATAATCAATATTATTAATAAAATAAAATAAAATAATAAACACTAGCAATGCTCTAGATACCACTACAAACACATTAACAACTGCATACATGTTTTTTTTTGTCACCTAGTGAAACAGGACTGTGAATAAAATAAAACAATAAATAAATAAATACATAAAAAACACTAGCAATGCTCTAGATTATACTACAAAGTTTTTATAAATAAAATGAAACAAAATAAAATCATAATAAAATAAATAAATACATAAAATAAAACAAAATAAAATAATACAAAAATAAATAAAAGCAGGACTGTGAGTAAAAAAACAAACAAAAAAACAGTAATGCTCTAGATTCCACTACAAACACATTAGCAACTGCATAAGATTTATTAAATAAAATGAAACAAAATAAAATAATAAAAAATAATAAAAGCAGGATTGTGGATAAAATAAATAAATAAAAAAACACTATAATGCTCTAGATTCCACTACAAACACATTAGCAACTGCAAAAGATTTAATAAACAAAATGAAACTAAATAAAATAATAAAAAAAATAATAAACGCTAGCAATGCCCTAAAGATATCATTAGCAACTGCATAAATGTTTTTTAAAAACTTAAATTTTTTTATTTTATTTTTTTATTGGCACCTAGTGAATCAGGACTTTGAATAAAATAAAATAAAATAAAAACACTAGCAATGCTTTAGATGCCACTACAAACACATTAGCAACTGCAAAAGATTTAATAAATAAAATGAAACAAAATGGAATAATAAAAAATTATAAAATAAAAGCAGGACTGTGAATAATATAAAATAAAAATAAACACTAGCAATGCTCTAGATACCACTGTAAACACAATAGCACTCTTAACTGTCTTAAGAGCTTCCACCCCCCTTCGTTGGCACCTAGTGAAGTAGGTCTGAAAATTAAAATAAAATGATAAAATAAAATTAATTATAAAATTATAAAAAATTATAAAATAAAATAAACTAACAATGCCACTAGATGCCACTACAAACACATCAGTAACCACATAACAATATCCTGGCAACCACTAACCTCATACTAGCATTGTGGTGGTGAGCTTTGAGTGGGCAAAAACTACCCACTTGTTGAAATACTTTACATGTAAATGCAATAGGAGACAATACTGTACAAAATATCTCAGAGCATGTTTTCAGAAAGTTTTTCCTGTTTACTCTGAGGTTCAGTGGTTCAGTGTAAATGGGTAAGATACAGTAGATTAAGAAATGCTCTGGCACGTGGGCACACACACACACACACACACACACACACACACACACACACACACACACACACACACACACACACACACACACACACACACACACACACACACACACACTATACCTGGCTGAAGCAGGAATATAGTGCACTTTCAGGATTTAATGAGAGTGTCAGAGTGTGGAGTCTGTCATACATCATCTTAAATGGCTCATTAGACCAGAATTGGTTTTGGACATGCAAACATACACACATGCACACACAGCCATTTATATTCACTCACCTGCCCAACTTTGGCGCTCTCACACACAAAGGTCTCGTAAGGCATGGCCAGCTCAGGTGGAAACTCATTAATGTCCAGCACATGAACTGTGACAGCCACTCTGCTGGTCAGCACTGGGTTATCTACATAAAGCACACAAACACAGCATATTATGACAGTAAACTGTATGTCATGTGTAAAGTACAGAACACGTTACAATGCAAGTTTACACTCTTTCGTCAGTTAGGGAAACGTTCTATCACTTCTGATGATTTTAAAGATATTTAAAACAATTATTTTAGTTTTATAGTTTTTAAAGGATACACTTGCTAAACTTGTTAAAATAATTTAAAAAGGACAGAGGATTAAAAAAATTATAAAAATATAAATAATAAAACATTTTTTCTAAAAAAATGTAAAAAAAAATTATTTGGCAAGTCTATATTAACTACTATATAATGTCAGACATACAACAGAACATATCACACACCCACAATAACGAATAACCACACAATCATGCATTATACCAAAAATATTCTATCTATCTATCTATCTATCTATCTATCTATCTATCTATCTATCTATCTATCTATCTATCTATCTATCTATCTATCTATCTATCTATCTATCTATCTATCTATCTATCTATCTATCTATCTATCTAAATGATCTTTCATCCCTAAAAACATGACTTATTAAAAAAATAATTAATAAAAAAATAGAGAGACATTTTTTCCCCTTGATTGACCCCTAGTAAAGCAAGACTGTGAAAAAATATAAAATAAAACAAAAATAAATCAAAAGTCACTTCTTTCCATAAATAAATAAATAAATAAATAAGTAAATACATAAATATAATTCAAGTATGCATTACATTGCTCAAGACGTAACTTATTTTAAACAATTACATTTTTTGTAACATATATAAAAACGAAATATATATATATATATATATATATATATATATATATAAATATATATAATTAAAAAAAATAATAATAATAATAATAATTTAAAAAAAAAAAAAAAACACTAGCACACTAGACACTCCCCTTCATTGGCAAATGAAGCAGGATTGTGAACATCAAAAAACTATTTCAAAAGTGATATTTTCCAGAATTAAATATGGAAAGCAACACTGTGAAAAAATAAATAAAAAATAAAATAAAATAAAATAAAATAAAATAAAATACCAAAATTGACTTCTTTCCTTAAATAAATACATAAATATAATTCAAGAATGCATCACATCCATCAAATTATGACCAAAAGCACACTGTATGTCAGGAGTAAAGCAAAGTACAGTACAGTACATATTATATTTCAAGTTTACACTCTGTCTTCAGTTATGGACACTTTCTGTCCTTTAGGATAATTTTGAAGTCCCCAAATCTGTGAATGCTTAGTGCAGTTTAAAGAAATTACCATTTGAAAACATTTCAAGCAGCCAAATATCCAAATCAAATGTGTTTAAATAGAATCACCCATATACAGGTTTAAATGGTCCAGTCCAGTAATTTACATTCAGAAAAGAGAGTAGTACTGTACTGATTTGAACTTTATGTTGTAAACCACTAATATACTATACTGCCATCATGTGGTTTTACACTGAAAACTTTAGGGGATTTAAATATTATTCATGGGCTGCCAATAAATAGCTATTCTATTCTATTTATACATACAAAGAAGGTTTTCAACAATTTTTAGTGAGAAAATAAGATCAAAATCTGTCTAAAAATAAGAGGTTCCTAGCTGAGACACAAGGTCGTTGGTGTCCTCTTTGGCAGCTGTTGATTTTCAAGCACGTCTTGCTGATATTGTTTGAATTCTGCTTGAGAGTGCAGTGTGGAGGTGAACATCAGTGCGGAATAAACTTTTATAGATCAGATCCGTGAGATGGGCTCAGCATGTCTGAGGAGAAGGTGAGAAGGCTTAGAACGAGGGATCTGAACTCATCCCTCCCCGGGGTCCCTTATAAAGCCAAGACCTGTTGGCGACCTTGATGAAGATGAGCAATCTTCCTGGAGAGAAAGTCTGTGTGTGTGTGTGTGTGTGTGTGTGTGTGTGTGTGTGTGTGTGTGTGTGCGTGCAGCTGTTTGTTACTTTAGCTTCAGGGGCTCCAGGGCGTCTGATGCCCAGTAAAAAAATTACTTTTACTACAATTTATCTGAGATCTGACACATCATCACTCTCCAGGTCCTGTGCTTCGGCCCCAAACGTCCTGCAGCAAATTACTTTTTGTGTAGCCACAGTAAAAGAAGTTTTGGCTAACTAAAAGTTAAATGCAATTCAGTTCGATTCTCAAACCAAGCCAAAAACATATTTGATATGTTCAGATTACTAAAATACTGAGTATATATGAACACATTTATCATTTTCTAACTGTCTATTGGCATGATAGTAATTTTAAAAATAATATTTTTGTTAACACTTCAGGGTGTGACCCAATCTTTTGACCCACAACCGTAATTGACTGGCAATTAAATAAATAAATAAATGAATAAATAAATAAATAAATGCACAAGTAAATAAATGTGAAAAAAGAATACAGTTTTAAAATTTAATTAAATAAATATGTATACGTTTTTAAATAAATAAAAAATATTAAATAAATAAATTTCTTTAAAAATGTCACGACAATATTTTTAATAATATTTTTATTAACAATTCAGGGTGTGACCCAAACTACACAATTAAATAAATAAATAATAAAAATAAAAATAATTATACAGTTAAAAAAAAAAGAAAAAAAAAAGTAATAAAATTAAATAAGTACATTTAAAAAAAAGTCACAGCAATATTTTTAATAATAAAATTTTTGTTATAACAATTCAGGGTGTGAGCTAAACTACCGTTGACCCACAACTGTAATTGACTGGCAATTAAATAAATAAATACACAGTTAAATAAATAAATAAAAAGAATAAAGTTTAAAATAAGTCAATTTTATATATATATATATATAATAAATAAAATAAATAAAAACATTAAATAAATAAACAAATGTAAAAAAATGTTTTTGTTTAATTAAAATGATTTGAAGTTTAAATGAACAACTTCAACATTCTGAGGGAAGTTCCTCTGAAAAATGTACAAATATATTATTTTTGAAGTGCATAAACATAGTGGATAAACACCACTAAAAAGACTAGCAATAATTATGTTTACATTTTAATATTAATGCCTCAGGGTTAATATGAAAATAATAAACTGCTGTCGAAGGCTTAAGTTTTCTAATATTTTACAATACAATTTGATAAAAAATAATCATAAAATCTTAAAAAGCTTTTAAAGCTTTAAATTAAAACAACAATTTACAACTCTAGTCAAGTGACTTCAACGTAACTTCAATGACGGATTTTGTCACAAGATGGCGTTGTTGTATAAGGGAGAAATCGTGCATTTTGCTGTTCGCTAGATCTTACGACACAATAACAGTAAATGTGTCTTTGTGATGTTTTTGTCCGTTCTTTGATGGTTATTGTTGGCTTGGCTTCAAACGAATGATAAATCCTCTGATCACATGTTTAAAAGGTGCGTCTTATTTAGATCAAAACAATTCTGCTTCGTTTGCAGGTCTGACAGACAGTTTGTGGACGCCACATTCATTTTACAGCTGGTACTGTACAAGGAGTAAACAGAGCAAATAATTAACTCTGCTTAACACACTTATTGGTTCTAACTGTAGTGCAAACCCGTTTTTGCTTCAGCTAGCTGACTCTATTGTAATGAGCGTCACAGAAGGGATTATGTAAATCAAGTGTATCCTTGTGTTTGCTGTCCTAATGGAAACTAAAGGCAGAAGTTTTCACGATGTGCAACAAGCGTGGAGTGTTTGAAAGCTGTGTGCTGACTCATGCTTTCCTCAGCACTTTCATATTTAGTACAATATGATTCTGAGACTCCAGAACATCTGGAATTCCACCTGGTGTGACATTAACGCCCCTAAAAAGCACAGGAGAGAGGAGAGGAAAAAAACAAGAAGCTGCGATTTATGCTAGACTAGCTTGTGATGGTGTCGAACAGGTGTTCTCCGCACCTCATAATCACTGGTTCTGAGGAGATATAAAAGCTGTCAAGCATGTTTTACAAGACACTGTATAATGCTAGTAAGGATATTACACATCACACGCTGGTGATATGAGCATTTATAAGATGTAGGACAGCAAAAACGGCTTGTTAAATACGTTTGTGCTCATATAGTTAACAGCTTCAAATGCTTAAAGTGGGCGAAAAAGTTTTGACTTACTAACTTTTGGGGACATGCAAAACTACATATTCAAATTGTCTGTTTAACTAGGGTGCTTGATGTAAATGTAAAATACTGTATGAATGATACAGTCACAGTTGTGAGATATGATGATCATTCATACAGTTGAGGTCAAAAGATTACATACACCTTACAGAATCTGCAAAATGTTAATTATGTTACCAACATAAGAGGGATCATACAAAATGCATGTTATTTTTTTATTTTATTTAGGGCTGACCTGAACAAGATATTTCACATAAAAGACGTTTAGTCCTTAAGAGAAAATAATAGCTGTAGGCCTACTTTAAAAAAAATGACCGTTTAAAAGTGATTCCTAATGCTGTGTTATTACCGGAATGATGCATAGCTATGTTTTTCTTTTTCTTTTTCTTTTTTCTTTTTTGTTTAGTGATAGTTCTTCATGAGTCCATTGTTTGTCCTGAACAGTTAAACTGCCAACTGTTCTTCAAAACAAATCTTTTAGGGCTCACAAATTCTTTGCTTTTTCAGCATTTTTGTGTATTTGAACCCTTTCTAACAATGACTGTAGGATATTGAGATCCATTTTTTTTCCACACTGGATGGATCTCTTGTCACACTGAGGACAGTCATTGTTGGAAAGTGTTTAAATACGCAAAGATTCTGAAAAACCTAAGAATTTGTGGGATCTGAAGGTTTTTTCTGAAGAACAGCAGGCAGTTTAACTGTTCAGGACAAACAAGGGATTCATGAACAACTATCACTAAAACACACACACACACACACACACACACACACACACACACACACACACACACACACACACACGTTTGTTTTTGTGAATTGTGGGGACATTCCATAGACGTAATGGTTTTTATACTGTACAAACGATATTTGCTATCACCCTACACCTTCCCTACACCTAAACCTAGCCCTCACAGGAGACTGTGCATATCTTTACATTCTCAAAAAAACGTATTCTGTATGATTTATAAGCCTTTTGAAAAGTGGGGACATGGGCAATGTCCTCATAAGTCACCCTCTCCTTGTAATACCTATGTCATACCCATGTTATTACACCAATTTGTGTCCTGATATGTCACAAAAACAAACACACACACACACACACACGTTGGGTTTACATGTTTTATGGGGACATTCCATAGGCATAATGGTTTTCATACTGTACAAACCATACTTTCTATCGCCCTACACCTACCCTACACCTAAACCTAGCCCTCACAGGAGACTGTGCACACTTTTACTTCATCAAAAAAACTCATTGTGCATGATTTATAAGCCTGTTTCCTCATGGGGACCTGAGAAATGTCCCCACAAGGTCAAAATCTACTGGTATTCCTATCCTTGTGGGGACATTTGGTCCCCATAACGTGATGAATACCAGGTACACACACACACACACACACACACACACACACACACACACCCACACCCTGATTGGCTGAGAGGAGTGCGATATTCTAGTGATAGCAGAACTCCAACTCTTTCACTGTTTGCATCACTCCGCTTGTGGTATTTCTCACAGCGGGTGTCATGACGGACGCCCATATCCACTACAATTTTATGAATAATAATGTTTTGTGTCACGGAATGTAGTTTTAAGACTTTTTTTAGGCAAGAATGTACTTGTTTAGACTTAAAATACGCAGTTTGTTAATAATAGCAATGTCTATTTGAAAATTTGCTTCAATATTTTTGAAGTTGTGAGCTTCAGGGTGTCAGCGGCCATTCAGTTTATCAAGAATTAATACATATACTACCAGTCAAAAGTTTTTGAACAATAAGATTTTTTTAATGTTTTTTAAAGAAGTCTCTTCTGCTAACCAAGCCTGAATTTATTTGTTCCAGAAGTACAGCAAAAACAGTAAAATTTTGAAATATTTTTACTATTTAAAATAACTGTTTTCTGTTTGAATAGATTATAGAATATAAAATGTAATTTATGCCTGTGATTTCAAAGCTGAGTTTTAGCATCAATACTCCAGTCACATGATCCTTCAGAAATCATTATAATATTCTGATATATATATATAAAAAAAAAAAAAAAAAATTCTGAAGGATCGTGTGACACTGAAGACAGGAGTAATGATGCTAAAAAATGTAACGTTGATCACAGGGATAAATTACATTTTGAAATATATTCCAATAGAAAGCATTTATTAGTAAAAATATTTCACAATATTACTGATTTTGCTGTATTTTGGATTGAATAAATGCAGGCTTGTTGAGCAGAAGAGACTTTATCTTAATCTTACTGTTCAAAAACTTTTGACTGGTAGTGTACTTTTGAATAACACTGGCTTTTTTGTCTTCTCTGAATCCTTCTGGGCCAGTGGAACAGAATGTAAAATTGTCTTAAAGACATGGATAGTGAATACAATATGAATAAAAATTGAGCTTCTAAGACAGGGTGGACAATTCCCATTGCAGTGCAGGAGTGAAGTTTAACAGCCCCGACTTGTGCTAAGTCTCTCCCAAATTAGCTTTAGAAATCACAATTAGCATATCACCAGTGCAACCTTGAGAGACAATGAGTAATAACCGTTACCATGGTGATGAAGGCTCAACTTTTAATGACCTCTCATCCCCATTCCGTCTTAATGAATGTGAGTCGCTGCGTTTGTAATTTTGATTGAGCACCACATATCCTCCAAGATAATGGCGTCGGGGACTTCTCTGCGGATTTGACGACTTGATGACGATGGATTTGCTTATTTACTTGGTGATTCAATCCACAGATCTTTTCCGACACAAACACAATTACAGCAATGACATCTTTGACACTGGAGTTTGATCGCTTTTCAAATTACTTCCTAAAATAGTCAATATGAAATGCAGTTTGTAAACCCCTTTTCCATCCATAATCTGACAGCTTTCTAATGAAATATATGGAAGCCCACTTCAGCCACATAAGAAAAAAAATCATACTTTGTTGAATAATAATTATTAAATAAGAAGTAGAATTATGACATAAAAACATAATTGTAAGATAAAAGTTATTATCATTAAATAAAAGTGGTGAAAAAATAAAAATCGTGACATACTAAGTAAGTAATATTTGAACTTATGATATACTAAATTGTAATTATAAGATAAAGGTAAAACAATTCGGGATTGTTTAATTATCATGGAAATTAAGTCATAAGTGAAATATGACTAAATGAATAATGTCAAGTTATGTTATAATTTTTACTTAGTATATCATACTTTTGACATTTATCTCATCATTTCTTAATTTTATTTAATAATGTAATAATTTTCTTATGTGTTAAAATTTGGAAAACCTGAACAATTATGTTTTGAAAAATTGGATATTTAACCTGGTAAAATAAAATAAAACAAAAGACCAGACCAGAAACTTGACAATTGATTGACTATAATTGAGGTGACTAAAGGGGATTTTTAATGTTATTCAAAAATGAAAGTCACTGAAGGGTGAAGTATGTTGAAATGTAGGCTAATATATAATATGAAAGAGTCATTATGGACATATTACAGACAAAAATACTTGCAACTGACTTTAAAACAAAGATTTGCTTTCATCGTTGTTCATGAAGACATAATATAAGACAGAGTCTTCTATTAATGACTACATTGATGGCAAGGAACAATTAGTTCACTAGCAATTTAAGAACATACATCAATTATTAAATTCACTAAGTCAAGGAGAAAGGCACTGTAGTAATGATACATATTCCAGGAAAGTCGTCATATTTTATGAATGCTCGTAAAAAGCAGACTTAATAGAATTCGCTGCTGACTGCACCACCGTAAATCAGTACGCAAAAAAATCCCAACATTTATGACAACTGAACTTTTATGAATTGCTTCTGAGGTTCACAGCCCATACTTACTAACTTTAGTGGCCACGACTGAAATGTTGTGCTGGGCTATACTCTCCCTGTCCAGAAGCTCGTTGGTGGAGATGGTTCCTCTGACAGGATCGATGTCGAAGAAGCTGTCCAGGTCACTCTTCCAGTCGATGGAGTACCTGAAGAACAGAGAACAGATTTAGGGCCAGATTTACTAACAGCTTGCACCAACACAATTCCTCTGTTGGCTTTAAAAAAACTACTGTCAGGATTTACTAAAGACACAGTGAAAAATGGCTGAAAAGGCATTTCTGACCTTATTGCATATACACACTTATAGGAGATTCTATTTTAGGCACAAAATCAAGCGAGTTGATTTACTAGAATCCCCAATTGTCGGTTTACTGGTATTCAACACCCCCAAAAAGCATGTAGATTGGTTCTTTTGGTCCGGACCAAAAAAGAAAATAATTTAGTCCTGGTATTCACTCAATCAGTCAGCCAACCGCACCAGAGTTTGAGTTCTTGTTTAATGTGCACCAAGGTTCGGATGGTAACGTTCATGTTTTTTTCAAATGAACTGCAATAACAGATTAATCTACGGTGGCCAAAAGAGCTCAACACATGCAAATAGAAAAAGCACCATCAAATTAAAATAACATCTCACAACATAACCAAAAACAGAAACATGCTAAAAAAACAGAAATACACTACAAATACTCACAGTAACCAAATACCGAAACACGCTGCAAATATTCACAACACAACCAGATACAGAAACACACTGAAAAAAACCCTGAAATGTGATGCAAATACGCACAACCAAATACAGAAACACGCTGAAGAAACAGAAACACATTGCAAATACTCACAACATAACCAAATACAGAAATGCATTTAAAAAACAGAAACAAGCTGCAAATACTCAAAACACAACCAAATACAGAAAATACTCACAAATACAGAAACACACTGCATATACTCACAAACACAGAAACACACTGCAAATACTCACAAATACAGAAACATGTTGCAAATACTCACAACACAACCAATTACAGAAATGCGCTAAAAAACAGAAACCCACTGCAAATACTCACAACACAACCAAAAACAGAAACGTGCTGTAAATGCAACACAACCAAATACAGAAATGCACTGCAAATACTCACAACACAACCAAATACTTATGTAGTAGAGTGAGGTATAGCCCCAGAATGATTGGCTGGTGTTACTCAAATGGGTTAACCAATCAGTGGTTGTATTTCATTTTGATTGGTCATTTGTGTACGTTTCATGAGCCAATTGGTGCCCATGGTGTATATATAATAGAGGGAAGTGTTTGGCTGCTCGGGATGCATCATCCTGGTTACCGCCCCTTTGAGACATTTGGCGCTTTGAGGGCTAGCAGTTGGGTCATCCTCCTGCATGTTGTGCACCAGCCGTTGGCTAGTTTTCAGGTTAGTCCAAGTTTTGGAAAAAAAAGGCTTTTGTCTGTTAAATGGAGACTTATTACCATGGTTGTCTTTAGTCATGAACGTGCAAGTAGCTGTAATCCGGTGTGGTGAGCGACCATGTGCATTGCAGCATTTCACAGTTTTCTTGGTATGTATGATGAGTTAATTTGTTTTAACAATAGTTTCTATGAGTAACTTTTTTTTGTTTAATGTCCGGCAGGTTTGATTGCACGTCCAGGGGTTTCCAATGATTTTAATTGAAGCCTAACAAACATCAAGCAACGTGACTGAACTGCTGCTCTGTTTTGTCCTTTTTGTCAGTTTTAAAAGTGTTGTCTGGAACTCAACTTGGTCCATTTTATTATTATTCTTTTGTTTTGTTTGTTTTATTTTGTGTTTGAAGCACTGGCCCAGGATTGCGCTGTCTGTGCACAAGTTAGCTGGTAGGCTAAGGTTTTGTACCCTGGCTGTTTTCGGCCATGTTTCCCTCTTTGATTCCAGTGGCTGTGTTTGTTTGTGTATTGCTATTTTATGTAAATTGTTTTTGAGTTGATTTCTGTATTGGTTTTGTGTGGGACTTAGGTCTTCAATGTGAGAGGGGTTGGCCATGGTAACCTGGGGTCCGTTCTTCGTACCTCGCTTACTACATCCAGGATCAAATGACACATCCAAGATCAAATCATCACGCTAACTATGAGCTCGCTATTCCGGTTCTCCGAACGCACCTGTTGTTGATGATTAGTATAGCTGGATGAAGTTATTTGAGATCACTGGGTGGCTTAAAAGGGGCTACGTATCGATAGTAGAAACATTGATCGGCAACGCTTTGATTGGTCGGCGAACATGACGAAGGAGCGAGCTCAGTATTTTTCTGCAGCAGAGCAAGAACTCTTGATTGAGGGATTTCAGGAGTTTCAGAGTTTAATTAAAACGCAAGGGAATACTGCAAAGGCTGGAAAAGCAAGGAGAGAGGGCTGGCAAAAAGTAGTGAACAAATTAAACGCGTTAATGCTGCCCATGTTACATGTTTTTTTCCTTTATGTTATTTTATTTATATTTTTATTTTTTATACACTACTGTTCAAAAGTTTGGGGTCAGTAAGACTTGTAATAGTCTTTAAAGAAGTCTCTTATGCTCATCAAGACTGCATTTATTTGATTAAAAATACAGAAAAAACAGTAATATTGCAAATTGTTTTTACAAAATAAAATAATGTTGTTGTTTTTTTTATATATTTTAACATACTTTGAAATAGAATTTATTCCTGTGATGAAAAGCTGAATTTTTATCAGCTATTACTCCAGTCTTAAGTGTCACACGATCCTTCAGGAATCATTCTAATATGCTGATTTATTATTAGAATGATCAATGTTGGATAATATCAACAAATATTTTTTGGAACCTGTCATATATATACACTTTCTTGCAAGATACTTTTCTTTTCCCACGTGAGTCAGTCCGCGTCAGTCGTGCTCTTTAACCAATCAGATGTGACCTCGCCATTTCAACCAATCATAACCCGCCAGGAGTGCAGCCTAAATCCTGTTTACATGAAATAAACCTGCTCCAGAGCAGGTTTAAGCTTGCAGAGCTGTTGCTATGACAGCAAGTCCAGGATGAGCTTCGAAGAACCAAACAATCCAAGATCATGCCAAATCGTCAACAATCAAATCCAGCTAACTTAGTTAGCGAGGTACGAAGAACGGACCCCTGTACCGATGTGTCCACATTGAGTGCTGTTTAACATTTTTCATTTGGGTTTTCACAAGTGTGTTATGGTTGAGTGTGGGGTAGAAATCTTAGGTCTCTGCCAGCCACCTCTCTTTCTTTAATTTACTATTGTACTAAATTTGTATGTTACTGGTTTTGTGATCTGAGTTGAGACCTTGTGTGACATTTGTATTGATTCTCTTTTTATTGTATGTTTAAATAAAGTGATTTGTGTTTACCTCTCAATGCTCACCCTGCCTTTGGCAACGAACCTGTGTGCCCTTGCATAGGGTTGTTATTCCCGGTGTGTGCCGGGTGGCGTAGTCGACAAATAGTTAAATTGATTTTCTATTGGTAAGCTTTGTACACCTGACCCCTCATGCCACACATAAATGTGCTAAAAAAAAACAGAAACCCACTACAAATACTCACAACACAACCAAATACAGAAACACACTGTAAATACAACACAACCAAATACAGAAATGCACTAAAAAAACATAAACCCACTGCAAATACTCACAACACAACCAAATACAGAAACGTGCTGTAAATGCAACACAACAAAATACAGAAATGCACTGCAAATACTCACAACACAAACAAATACAGAAACACACTGTAAATACTCACAACACAACCAAATACAGAAATGCACTAAAAAAAACAGAAACCCACTGCAAATACTCACAACACAACCGAATACAGAAACACACTGTAAATACTCACAACACAACAAAATACAGAAATGCACTAAAAAAAAAACAGAAACACACTGTAAATACTCACGACACAACCAAATACAGAAATGTGCTGTAAATGCAACACAACAAAATACAGAAATGCACTGCAAATACTCACAACACAAACAAATACAGAAACACACTGTAAATACTCACAACACAACCAAATACAGAAATGCACTAAAAAAAACAGAAACCCACTGCAAATACTCACAACACAACCGAATACAGAAACACACTGTAAATACTCACAACACAACAAAATACAGAAATGCACTAAAAAAAACAGAAACACACTGTAAATACTCACGACACAACCAAATACAGAAATGTGCTGTAAATGCAACACAACAAAATACAGAAATGCATTGCAAATACTCACAACACAACCAAATACAGAAACGTGCTGTAAATGCAATGCAACCAAATATAGAAACACACTGTAAATACGCACAACACAACCAAATACAGAAAATACGCTAAAAAAAACAGAAACGAGCTGCAAATACTCACAACACAACCAAATAGAGAAATATGCTAAAGAACCAGAAACACATTTCAAATACTCACAACCCAACCAAATACAGAAAATATGCAAAAAAAAAAAAAAAACACAAATGAGCAGCAAATACTCACAACACAACCAAAAACAGAAATGTGCTGCAAATACTCACAGCATAACCAAAAACAGAAATGTGCTGCAAATACTCACAACACAACCAAAAACAGAAATGTGCTGCAAATACTCACAACACAACAAAATACATAAATGTGCTGCAAATACTCACAACACAACCAAATACATAAATGTGCTGCAAATACTCACACAACCAAAAACAGAAATGCGCTGCAAATACTCACAACACAACAAAATACATAAATGTGCTGCAAATACTCACAACACAACCAAATACATAAATGTTCTGCAAATACTCACAGCACAACCAAATACAGAAATGCACTGCAAATACTCGCAACTCAACCAAATACAGAAATGCATTGACAAAAACAGAAACGTGCTGCAAATACTCATAACACAACCAAATACAGAAACGTGCTGCAAGTATTTGCGTGTGTTTTATCATTTGTAGTGTGTTGAGCTCTCTCGGTCACCATAGGAATCACACAAGTGTTCATTTTAATCGAACCAATGGCAAATGTAAAGGTGCTCTTACGGACTCCACATTTGAGAGATATTTTCACCTTTACTAGGCTAGGTGCTACTAGTTTAGTACAATAGATGAACATAATGATACTCAAGAGTATTTATTACATTTCCCCCCTATTTTTTTTCTTTCTTACAGATTTGCACAGCGCTCATTATGTTTGATTTAGTCATGCGGCAAGCTGGCATGAAAATATTGTGCACTCTAGTGAATTGCTATGCGTGGGTCCAGTTTTGAACAGCTGTGAACATCGGTTTAATGGCCTAGCAACCTTGTTAACAGACCCCATAACCATTCTCAGGGATTACTTTACACGTGTCTCGGTGAGACTTTGCACAACAGTATTCATGAATATGTATAACTTTGAAAAAGTTAGGTTTTCATTGACCTTCTTCAGGTTCTACTTGATGCTTTGGACTCATTCTCTCACTAACACTTTTACAAACCTGTTCTGAACTCTGGATGCATTAATGCAGGCTGATATTTTCAATGCTGCTTATTTATTTATTTGTGGTTTGACCTAGAATTGAGCAAAGAGAAATGAAGTGGGAGCGCTGGGTGAGGTGAGATGCTACAGTGTTTATATTTTCCACATTTTACCAGCTGCCTTGTTAAATTCACTCAAAAGGTGGTCAACAAAAAAACATCTGAGGATTTTGTGCATTTGCATTGGATTCTCAACAAAAGCCTTTGATGTTGTGATTCACAACCGTTTGGAGGCCTGATGCTCCATAATAATCAACATAAATACCATACAGAGACTGCAGCTGTGGGAATGTAATGCATATAAAACCGACTCATCTGGAATTTGTGTTAATATAGCACATTTCAAAACCTTTGGGAAACTAAAAGATCACTCTCAAAATCATGTGGCATCATGTGAGAGAGAAGAAAGACTATCTAAAAATAATTTGAAGATCAAACAAGATTAGAAGGCAGTGCATGCAACCTTTTTTAATATTTAAAAATGTTCATTATAGAATCTTCATGTTCTATTTAATGTTCTATCAAGCTTTTATGGTTGCAATTTTGTGTTTCTATTCAGAGAGCGACAGAAGTTTTGGTTGATTTCCAATTAGCTGATGATTAACCTAATTTATCTGAGCAAAGCAAAGCTTTTTTCGATATATATTTTATTTTTTATTTTTTAAACAGCAAATGTTGCTGTGACATGCAAGAAAAAGCTTCAAACAGAATTTCAATATACTGCTTCATTAATCTTTACAAGACTACGAGATTACAAAACAAACAGAATGATGAACAAATTATTCATTGTAGAAAGTAGTTAGAGACTGACTCGACAGACCCTTGGCTGTGCGGAGAGATGAAGCAGAACATCAAATTTGCCCTATTTTAACAACTACCATAACTCTCTGTTCTATTCCTGTAGGAGGATGTGAGCTTCAGTAAAATAACTGAATTTTACCTCTGCTGGTGAATCGAACAGGACAGTCGCTGTAATCAGGAGTCATGCAATCGGTACAGCATCAGTATATTCAAATGTCAACTCACAGATGAAACATTAATAAGTATTTGGAAAAAGAAAGCAAGAGCTGTGGGTCGATTCAGCTGAAATTGCAGCTTTGCTGGGCCCAAGATCCAAATGTGTAATGAGATAAATATCCCAGAGGAAAAGCTGAGTATGTTAAAAACAAACATTCAGAAATACAGAAACATCTGAGCACAAATTGATCTAAAATCAACATGAAATGCTGTTCAAAACCCATTTTGCTTTCATAATATGATGCATTTACAAGTGCAATTCGAAGAAAATAAATGCTAGAAGTTTTCAAAAAAGCACGTTTTATTTTCTTCGAAAAACACTGATGAATTATGCAAGCATTTAAGGGTTAGTTCACCCCAATATGAAAATTCTGTCATTAATTACTCACCCTCATGTCGTTCCAAATCTGTAAGACCTTCGTTCATCTTCAGAATGCGAATTAAGAGCTTTCTGACCTTCCATAGACAGCTCACCTATATATTTATACAGTGCTTTAAAATAAAGCAAGGGTCCTTCCACATTCAGGGTCCAGAGCTATACCAAGAACCTTGACAAAACAGTCCATCAGTGGTTCAACCGTAATTTTATGTCAGTGGAGGGACAGAAAGCTCTCGGATTTCATCCAAAATATCTTAATTTATGTTCCGAAGATAAACGAAGGTCTTACAGATTTGAAACGACATGAGGGTGAGTAATTAATGACAGAATTTTCATATTTGAGTGAACTAATCCTTTAATGCTTGCATAATTCATCAGTGTATTTCGAAGAAAATAAAATGTGCATTTTTGAAAGCTTTTTTTGTTTTTCTTCAAATTGCACTTGTAAATGCATCATATTATGAAAGCAAAATGGGGTTTGAACAACATTACATGTTGATTTTAGATCCATTTGCCCTCAGATGTTTCTGTATTTGTGAATGTTTGTTTTTAGCATACTCAGCTTTTCCTGGGATATTTATCTCATTACACATTTGGGCCCAGCAAATTTAGTTTGTGTTCTGAAGATGAACAAATGTTGAGGTTGGAACAACATGAGGGTTAGGAATTAATGACGGAATTTTCATTTCTGGTTGAACTATTCCTTTAAGATATGATAAGAGGGTCAATTTTGATTTCATGTTGACCTTACTCTGGTCTAGTCTGTACTTCTCTGGTCAGCTTTTCCCAAGTACGTCCACATTCCTCATATCAGTACATTTTGCTTACTGTGGGGCTCTGACTTCTTCTTTGAGTGGTTTACCTTAAGAAATGTTTCACTTTGTGAACTTAAGAGCACATGAACAGCACAGCTTCGGACAAATGTACTTTTCTCAAAAGTCCATTCATTTCTGATCTCTCTACAGCTATTTTCCTGACCCCTGAAGCTTGGAGAAAACTTAAAAAGCTTTGGAGCAAGTTGTAAAAACCTTTAGCACTTTAGCTATTTTGTCTCCCGCATCCACTCTGCGGGCCGCAACGCGGTGGACAGACATAGACGTATTTTTAAAGGCTTTGTTCCCTTCGCACGGAAGCTCATTGGGGACCATTGTTTTCCGATGAGAAAGTGCACATCCCTATTGAGCAATGCTACCAATGTTGCTAAATAATTAATGAAAGGCCAAAACAAAAGAGAAACAAAGCCCTTTCACTAATACAACTCTTTCCTTTGTCCATTTTGCTTTCTTACAGTATATTGGATGAAATATTCATAGAAAAACAAACTAACTTGTGATGTTAGGTAGTTTTGGGACCCCGCAGTGGTGCATCAATGGTTTGTCTTCTGGTAAAAGTTTAAAAGCAATCTTAAGAAGTGCAATTCTAAAACATAATGGATTATGAAATAAGGTAAATCTTTCAGCATGCTGCTGTTTTTACCTGCTGCTTTTAGTGAGCTCAAAAATATGGTATTGTGATGTGTGATGCATGCATACAATATCCAACTCTTTCTTTCTTTCCTTTTTAAACTAAATAAATAAAATGAAAAATAATATACACTACCAGTCAAAAGTTTTTGAACAGTAAGAGTTTTAATGTTTTTTAAAGAATTCTCTTCTGCTGATCATGCCTGCATTTACTTGATCCAATATTACAGCAAAAGCAGTAATACTGTGAAATATTTTTACTATTTAAAGTAACTGATTTCTATTTGAATTCATTTTAAAAATGTAATTTATTCCAGTGATCAAAGCAACATTTTTAGCATCATTACTCCAGTCTCCAGTGTCACTTGATCCTTCAGAAATCATTCCGATATGCTTATTTCAAGAAACATTTATTATTATTATTATTATTAATGTTTAAAGGATTTCTGAAGGATCATGTGACTGGAGTAATGATGCTAAAAATTCAGCTTTGAAATCACAGGAACAAATTACAGTTTAAAATATATTGAAAATGGTTATTTTAAATAGTAAAAATATTTCTAAATTTGACTGTTTTTGCTGTACTTTGGATCAAATAAATGCAGGCTTGTTGAGCAGAATAAACTTCTTTAAACAGCATTAAAAATCCTACTGTTCAAAAACTTTTGACAGATAGTGTAAATAATAATTTAAAAAAAGTTAATTGCTCACTTCTTGCAAGGACTAAACTAAAAACCTTCCCTAGTCTTATCCGTTTATATGTGCTGTGTTTGAATACCTGACTAGACTGTTTCCTGCGTCGAGATCCTGTGCAGTCACGGCTCCTATAATGGTGCCTTGTGGCGTGTCCTCATAAACATCCATCGCATAGGAGGGTTTGCTGAAGACAGGAGGCTCATCCACATCCAGAACGTTTATCTTCACTGTCGCTGTGTCCTTAAACGGGCCGAAATTGTGAAACCGTGGATCCAGGTGTGCATTAGAGGCCTCTACTTTAAACGTGTATGCTTTTTTGGTCTCATAGTCCAACGGCTAAGAAAAGAGAAACAGAAACAGAAAAGAACGAAATGTTAAATTCATCTGATTTTTTTCAAGGCCTCGTATTAGACAAAACCAACGGGTTAAGTTTTGGCTGGTTATTCTATATGTGACCCTAGACCACAAAACCAGTCTTAAGTAGCACGGGTATATTTGCAGCAATAGCCAAAAATACATTGTATGGGTCAAAATAATAGTTTTTTCTTTTATGGCAAAAATCATTAGGATATTAAGTAAAGATCATGTTCAAGACATTTTGTAAATTTCCTACTGTAAATATATCTAAACTTAATTTTTGATTAGTATTATGCATTGTTAAAAACTTTATTTGGACAACTTTAAAGGTGATTTTCCCAATATTTCGTTTTTTTCACCCTCAGGTTCCAGATTTTCAAATAGTTCTATCTCAGCCAAACCTTAATTAACAAACCTTAATTAAAAGCTTATTTATTCAGCTTTCAGATGATGTATAAATCTCAATTTCAAAAACTGATATTTGATAAAAATAAGTAAAAGCAGTAATATTGTGAAACATAACAATTTTAAACAACTGTTTTCTATTTTAATATATTCTAAAATGTAATTAATTCCTTTGATTGTAAAGCTGAATTTTCAAGCATTCTTCAGTGTCACACGATCCTTCAGAAATCATTCTTATAAGTCGATTTCGTGCTCAAGAAATTATTATAAATGTTGAAAACAGTTAAAATGTATTTAAAAACAGAAATCATTTCTCATATTAAAAATGTCTTTACTGTCACTTTTGATTGAATAAATGCATCCTTGCTAAATAAAATATTAGGTACCTAAATTATTCAGTAAAATGTGACCCTGGACCACAAAACCAGTCTTAAGTCGCAAGGGTATTTGTGTAGAAATAACCAACAATACATTGTATGGGTCAAGATGAAAATTTTTTCCTTTATGCCAAAAAATCATTAGGATATTAATTAAAGATCATGTTCATTGAATATATGTAGTAAATTTCCTACCATATATATATATATATATATATATATATTTTTTTTTTTTTTTAGTAATTTGCATTGCTAAGAACTTCATTTGGACAACTATAAAGGCGATTTTCTCAATATTTTCATTTTTTTGCACCCTCAGATTATAGTTATATCTCTGCCAGTACAAAATTTCAGTTAAACCCTGCTGGTGAATGTCGTAACTACAGCATCAGGTTAAAAAAAAGATGCTAACAGACAGCGTTCTCCATATTGGCTACTCATTGAGGTCTTACATTAAAGCTTAATTTATTTATTTGTGTTTTATCTTTTGCATAAATTGCTCGCTTTGATCATTTTAAATGCGGGGCCTTTCTCAGATCTCGAGTGTGTCGATGTCGGCCTGTCTGGGGAAGTTTGTCACAATTGCTTTCAGGCATGTCAAACAAACAACACATACTCCAAAAATGGTTGGCTCACGCTCCCATGCGCATTCTCCCCTGATTTTGCTCCCCTCCCCATTGATTCGGGGCTCCTTTTCTGCTGAAATCTATCTTTAAACTCTCACTTCGGTTTTTCTAAATCAAAGCTTGTCTGTTGTCAGTATGACAGCCGTAAAATGCGTGTGTGTGTGTGTGTGTGTGTGTGTGTGTGTGTGTGTGTGGATGATTGTGGTCTTGCTCCACTAAATCAAAGCAACCCATCTAGAGATGAAAATCATACAATCTCACTCTGTCAATCTGCCTCACTGGGAGATGGCGAAAGGGCAAAGGAGACAAAGATCATATATCTGACCTGTTTACGGTTTCCATCATGAGCAATTCACTTCTGTATCATCTTTAGATGAAAACAAACACCTCAGGTAGAAATAAATATAAAATATATGGAAGCAACATGCATTTTGCACCAAAGCAAACAGCTGTTTAGCTGAGAGAGGAAAATAAGTCAACTTTCAGTGAGTGGCAGCTCTGGATCATTTGGGATTTGAGTGTCAGATGCCCCTTGCTGAAGTTTCCACATCAACTAAATCAAATGGTGCTAATTAGACTCCCAATTAGGTGAAAGTGAACCTCCGAAAACTGCAGTTGTTAATTAGCTAAAGTTGTTGTTGACATGAAAACAAAAGCAACGGTATTACCGAAGTCTTAACTACTTAAATACAGGGAGAATAAGCTCAGAGTTGCCCACCAGTAATTAGGACTCAAGTCATTTTATACAAAAGATATTTATCTCATTATTCAAACTAGCCTATGGCCTTCTGTGTCCCACAGAGACACCACTGTTTGGCCTTTAGAGGCAAAGTGATGCATTCATATTTTGTTGAAAATAAAGACAAAATTCAGAGAATAAAGTCGAAATATTTTGAGAATAACCTTTCGACTTTAGTCTAAATATTTTGAGAATGAAGTTGAAATTACGAGAATAAAGTTGAAATATTTTGACAATAAAATCAAAATTATGATTATCAAATTACGAGATTAAATGTATTATATTATAAGAATAAAGATGAAATTATGAGAATAAAGTCTAAATATTTTGACAATAAAGTCAAAATTACGAGAACCAAGTCAAAGTGTTTTAAAAATAAAGTCGAAATGTTTCAAGAAAAAGTCGAAATGTTTTGAGAATAAAGTAGAAATTACAAAAACAAATATGAAAGGTTTTAAAAATAAGGTCGGAATGTTTCGAGAATAAAGTCGAAATGTTTCGAGAATAAAGTCAAAATGTTTCGAGAATAAGGTCAAAATGTTTTGAGAGTAAAGTAGAAATTACAAAAATAAATATGAAAGGTTTTAAAAATAAGGTCGGAATTTTTTGAGAATAAAGTCGAAATGTTTCGAGAATAAAGTCAAAATGTTTTGAGAATAAAGACGAAATTTTTAGAATAAAGTAGAAAAATGGTAACACTTTACAATAAGGTTCATTAGTTAAACATTAGTTAATGTATTAACTAACATGAACTAACCATGAGCAATACATTTGTTACTGTATTAACTAATCTTTATTAACATTAGTTAACGGAAATACAGTTGTTCATTGTTTGTTCATGTTAGTTCACACTGCATTAACTAATGTTGACAAAATTTTAATAATGCATTAGTAAATGTTGAAATTAACATTAACAAAGATTAATAAATGCTGTATAAGTGCAGTTCATTATTAGTTCATGTTAACTAATGTGGTTAACTACTGTTAACTAATGAACCTTATTGTAAAGTGTTACCGAAATGTTTTAAGAATAAAATAGAAATTACAAGATTAAATATAAAAGGTTTTGAAAATAAAGTTGGAATGTTTCGAGTATGAAGTCGAAATACTTTGAGAATAAAGTGAAAATATTTTGAGAATAAAGTCAAAATGTTTTGAGAATAAAGTCAAAATGTTTTGAGAATAAAGTAGAAATTACAAACATAAATATGAAATGTTTTAAAAATAAGGTCGGAATGTTTTGAGAATAAAGTTGAAATGTTTCGAGAATAAAGTCAAAATGTTTTGAGAATGAAGTAGAAATTACAAAAATAAATATGAAAGGTTTTAAAAATAAGGTCGGAATGTTTTGAGAATAAAGTCGAAATGTTTCGAGAATAAAGTCAAAATGTTTTGAGAATAAAGTCGAAATTTTGAGAATAAAGTAGAAATGTTTTAAGAACAAAATAGAAATTACAAGAATAAATATAAAAGGTTTTGAAAATAAAGTCGGAATGTTTCGAGTATGAAGTCGAAATACTTTGAGAATAAAGTCAAAATGTTTTGAGAATAAAGATGAAATATTTTGAGAATAAAGTCGAAATATTTTGAGAATAAAGTCAGAATGTTTTGAGAATAAAGTCGAAATGTTTTAAGAATGAAGTCGAAAGGTTTCGAAAATAAAGTCCAAATGTTTTGAGAATAAAGTTGAAATTACGAGAAGAAAGTCAAAATATTTCGACAATAAAGACAAAATTATGAGAATAAAGTCGAAATGTTTAGTGAATAAAAAGTCAAGATTACGAGAATAAAGTCAAAATGTTTCGAGAATAAATTTGAATTGTTTGAGAATAAAGTAGAAATTATGAGAATAAAGTTGAAATGTTTGAGAATAAAATAGAAATTAAGAGAATAAAGTCAATGTTTGAGAATAAAATAGAAATTAAGAGAATAAAGTCGAATTGTTTGAGAATAAAGTAGATATTACGAGAATAAAGTTGAAATGTTTTGAGAATAAAGTAAAAATGTTTCTCTCATAATTTTTATAGTAATTTCAACTTTATTCTCAAAATATTTAATCTTTATTCTAAAAACATTTTGACTTTATTCTCAAAACATTTTGACTTTTTTCACAAAATATTACAACTTTAACCTCGTATTTAATTTTATTTTTTAACATGGCAATTATGAAAAGTTAATGAAAAGTGAACCCCCCAAAAAACTGCAGTTTTTAACTAGCTAAAGTTGTTGTTGACATGAAAAAAAAAGCAACGGTATTACTGAAGTCTTAACTACTTACAGTAAATACAGGGAAAATAAGCTCAGAGTTGCCCACAAGTAATTAGGACCCAAGTCATTTTATACAAAAGATATTTATCTCATTATTCAAACTAGCCTATGGCCTTCTTTGTCCCACAGAGACGCCACTGTTTGGCCTTTGGAGGCAAAGAGATGCATTCATATTAAGGTCGCAAGCTAAGAAAAAACGACAGAAAGGCAGTTTGCAGGCAAAATCGCTTGCTTTTCAGAAAAAAGGACATGCGGAGGACTTCTGTCTTCTTTAATATGCATAACGCTGGTAAAACTGTATTTCTATCCGGACGACATTATGCCACGTCCCTCGTTTCAATCAGAACGCACAGCCTTTGTAGCTCTAATTTGAAACAAAAGCTATAAATTGCTCTCTGACTGCCATTTCATGTGGTTATTTTCCATCTTGGTTCCCTCAAAGGGATCTTTAGTGATGCTCATATTGAATTATGGCTGGATCTTCACAGTCGCATTGCCTGAGAAAGGCCTGCGCGCCGCCTTGTGATTTACTTTCCCCTCCATGACACAATATTTTCATTTATACTCCCCCGGAGTGAGTTTTCAAGGTCATTTAGCTTTGTAAACTATTTGGCCACATAACAGCTTTGCTTCGGTATAAATTAATAGAAACTTGCAAAAACAGACATGTACAGATACAAAACAGCATCTGCCTGACCTCTGCACCAATGGTGACTTCAGAAAATTGTATATTTGCTTCAGTCAGACAAAGTATCTTCTTCGCTTAGCAGATGATGCGATTCCATATAATTTACGAATCTAATATCTGATAGACTTATGGATTGGGAAAAAACAACAACCATGTATAGCCTTGAACTTCTAAAACACAGGCCAGCAGCCAATCAGAATGACAAATTTTTTGCTCTCTCTCGTGAGCTGAATGTAACTATAACCAACCATATTATTGAAACATGTTCTTATTCTCACTAGGACTTTATTTATTTGATCTGAATGTAGTAAAAACATTAATATTGTGGAATATTATTACAATTAAAAAAATTGTTATCCAAAGCAAAATTTTCAGCATAATTACTCCGGTCTTCAGTGTCACATGATCCTTCAGAAATCATTTTAATATGCTGATTTGCTGCTATTTGGAAATGTGCATAATGCAACCCTTCTTTCCTATTAGTCATGCTTAAAGAACATAAGTCTCTTATTGTCACGGGTGAGTAAGGGAGGTCTGGGTCCAGGTGCAGGTAAGATAATTTATTCTTTAAACAAACAAATAACAGATAAGCAAATAAACAAAACACAAACCAACAGCCAACACGGCACAACACGACTCGATCCGGGGATACACAGACAGACATGAAAGACAATGCAGCCAGGATGATGAGTGGGGAAGAGGGGTTCTTATAACCCAGATAATTGTGACCAGGTGAGAGGTAAATGATTGCTAATGACAAACAGGTGTACAAATCAAGGGAGTGTAGTAAAAACAGCGACCTCAGGTGGCTGAGGGAGGCCCCACAGCCCAGATCATGACACTACCCCCTCCCCACGGAACGGCTCCCAGACGTTCCACAAGTCTGGAGGGTGGAGGAACGGGGGAAGGCAAATCAGGGGGAGGGACGGCGGGCCAGGCCCGTGCAGCGCAGTCACCGCTGCGTCAGGAACAGAGAGCGCGGTTGCCTCCGCGTCCGGAACAGAGAGTTCAGTCGCCTCCGCGTCAGGCGCAGAGATAGCGGTCATGGCCGCGTCCGGAACAGAGATCGCGTTCACAGCCGCGTCAGGCACAGAGTGAGCGGTCAACGCCGCGTCAGGCACAGAGTGAGCGGTCAACGCCGCGTCAGGAACAGCGAGAGCGGTCACCGCCGCATCAGGAACAGCGAGAGCGGTCACCGCCGCATCAGGAACAGCGAGAGCGGTCACCGCCGCATCAGGAACAGCGAGAGCTGTCACCGCCGCATCACGCACAGAGTGAGCGGTCATCGCCGCATCAGGAACAGCGAGAGCGGTCACCTCCGCATCAGGAACAGCGAGAGCGGTCACCTCCGCATCAGGAACAACGAGAGCGGTCACCGCCGCGTCCGGAACAGAGAGAGCGGTCACCGCCGCGTCCGGAACAGAGAGAGCGGTCACCGCCGCGTCCGGAACAGAGAGAGCGGTCACGGCCGCGTCCGGAACAGAGATCGCGTTCACAGCCGCGTCAGGCACAGAGTGAGCGGTCAACGCCGCGTCAGGCACAGAGTGAGCGGTCAACGCCGCGTCAGGAACAGCGAGAGCGGTCACCGCCGCATCAGGAACAGCGAGAGCGGTCACCGCCGCATCAGGAACAGCGAGAGCGGTCACCGCCGCATCAGGAACAGAGAGAGCGGTCACCGCCGCATCACGCACAGAGTGAGCGGTCATCGCCGCATCAGGAACAGCGAGAGCGGTCACCACCGCATCAGGAACAGCGAGAGCGGTCACCGCCGCATCAGGAACAGCGAGAGCGGTCACCGCCGCATCACGCACAGAGTGAGCGGTCATCGCCGCATCAGGAACAGAGAGAGCGGTCACCGCCGCATCAGGAACAACGAGAGCGGTCACCACCGCATCAGGAACAGCGAGAGCGGTCACCACCGCATCAGGAACAGAGAGAGCGGTCACCTCCACCTCAGGAACAGCGAGAGCGGTCACCACCGCATCAGGAACAGAGAGAGCGGTCACCTCCACCTCAGGAACAGCGAGAGCGGTCACCACCGCATCAGGAACAGAGAGAGCGGTCACCTCCACCTCAGGAACAGCGAGAGCGGTCACCACCGCATCAGGAACAGAGAGAGCGGTCACCTCCACCTCAGGAACAGCGAGAGCGGTCACCACCGCATCAGGAACAGCGAGAGCGGTCACCTCCGCATCAGGAACAGCGAGAGCGGTCACCGCCGCATCAGGAACAGCGAGAGCGGTCACCGCCGCGTCAGGAACAGAGAGAGCGGTCACCGCCGCGTCAGGAACAGCGAGAGCGGTCACCGCCGCGTCCGGAACAGAGAGAGCGGTCCCCGCCGCGTCCGGAACAGAGAGCGCGGTCACCGCCGCGTCCGGAACAGAGAGAGCGGTCCCCGCCGCGTCCGGAACAGAGAGCGCGGTCCCCGCCGCGTCCGGAACAGAGAGAGCGGTCACCGCCGCGTCCGGAACAGAGAGAGCGGTCCCCGCCGCGTCCGGAACAGAGAGCGCGGTCACCGCCGCGTCAGGAACAGAGAGAGCGGTCACCGCCGCGTCCGGAACAGAGAGAGCGGTCCCCGCCGCGTCAGGAACAGAGAGAGCGGTCACCGCCGCGTCAGGAACAGAGAGAGCGGTCCCCGCCGCGTCAGGAACAGAGAGAGCGGTCACCGCCGCGTCCGGAACAGCGAGAGCGGTCACCGCCGCGTCCGGAACAGAGAGAGCGGTCACCGCCGCGTTCGGAACAGAGAGCGCGGTCCCCGCTGCGTCCGGAACAGAGAGCGCGGTCACCGCCGCGTTGGGAACAGATCCAGCGGACGCCCTCTCTCGAAAAAGCGCCTCCGCCATCGCCCTATAGTAGGGACGCTTCCGCGCCGCCTCAGCGTTGCGGGCATCCATCACCGCCAGACAGGCGTAGATGGTCTCGAAGCGGGCGACCGACGCCGCCTCCGCCTCCTCAGAAAAAAAAAAACTACTCCCCGCTGGACCCATCTTGGCTGGCTGCATTCTGTCACGGGTGAGTAAGGGAGGTCTGGGTCCAGGTGCAGGTAAGATAATTTATTCTTTAAACAAACAAATAACAGATAAGCAAATAAACAAAACACAAACCAACAGCCAACACAGCACAACACGACTCGATCCGGGGATACACAGACAGACATGAAAGACAATGCAGCCAGGATGATGAGTGGGGAAGAGGGGTTCTTATAACCCAGATAATTGTGACCAGGTGAGAGGTAAATGATTGCTAATGACAAACAGGTGTACAAATCAAGGGAGTGTAGTAAAAACAGCGACCTCAGGTGGCTGAGGGAGGCCCCACAGCCCAGATCATGACACTTATGTTCACCAAAGCTGCATTTATTTGAACAAAAATACTGTAATATTGTGAAATATTATTGCAATTTGAAAGAACTGACATTTTAAAATATCTTAATATTTTGAGAATAAAGATGAAAATCTGAGAATTCTATAATAAAAACTATAATAAAATAAATACTAAAAAACATAATATAATAAAAATTCTATAATAAAAACTTTATTGTCCAAAGTCTAATATTTTGGACAATAAAGTGAAATCATGAGAATAAGGTCTAAATATTTTAAGAATAAAGTTTAAATATTTGCAGAATAAAGTCAAAATTACAAAAATAAAATCTAAATATTTTGATAATAAAGTCAAAATTAAGAGACTAAAGTCGAAATATTTTGACAATGAAGTCAAAAATACGATTATGGGATTACAAGATTAAAGTCGTAATATTTCAAAAAAGACGAAATTATGAGAATTAAGTCTGAATATTTCGAGAATAAAGTCAAACTTTTGATTATGAGATTACGAGATTAAAGTCGTAATATTTAAAAAATAAAGTTGAAATTATGGGAATAAAGTCAAAATAATTCAACAATAATGTCAAAATTATGAGAATAAAGTCAAAGTGTTTTGAGAACAAAGTCGAAATGTTTCGAGATAAGTTATAATAAGTTATAATATTTTGAGAGTATATTCTAGCCTTTTGGGCATGCACAAAATTGGGAGCAATTTTGACTTTATTATAGAAACATTTTGACTTTATTCTTGAAACACTTCAGATTCATTCTTGTAATTTCTACTTTATTCTCGAAACATTTCAACTTTATTCTCAGAACATTTTGACTTTATTTTCGAAAAATTTCGACTTTACTCTCATATTTTCAACTTTATTCTCGAAACATTTTGACTTTATTCTCTAAAAAAGTAGACTTTATTCTTTAAACATTTCAACTTTATTCTTGAAACATTTAATTTTTTATTCTCAAAATATTTTGCCTTTATTCTTGAAACATTTCGATTTTATTCTCAGAAAAATTTCAACTTTATTCTTGAAACATTTTGACTGTATTTTTGAAAAATTTCAACTTTATTTTCGAAATTTTAGCTTTATTCTCAGAACATTTTGACTTTATTTTCGAAAAAATTCGACTTTATTCTCGAAATATTTTTACTTTATTCTCATAATTTCAACTTTATTCACCAAACATTTCAACTTTATTCTCGAAACATTTTGACTTTATTCTCTAAAAAAGTAGACTTTATTCTTTAAACATTTCAACTTTATTCTCGAAACATTTAAATGTTTATTCTCAAAATATTTTGTCTTTATTCTTGAAACATTTCGATTTTATAACATTTTGACTGTATTTTCCAAAAATTTTCAACTTTTTTTTCGAAATATCAGCTTTATTCTCAGAACATTTTGACTTTATTTTCGAAAAAATTCGACTTTATTCTCGTCATTTCAACTTAATTCTCGAAACATTTTGACTTTATTCTCTAAAAAAGTAAACTTTATTCTTTAAACATTTCAACTTTATTCTCGAAACATTTAAATTTTTATTCTCAAAATATTTTGTCTTTATTCTTGAAACATTTCGATTTTATTCTCGAAACATTTTGACTTTATTCTCAAAATTCGACTTTATTCTCGCAACATTTAAACTTTATTCTTGAAACATTTTGACTGTTTTTTCGAAAAATTTTCGAAATTTTTTCGTTTATTTTCGAAATTTCAGCTTTATTCTCAAAACATTTCGACTTTATTCTTGAAACATTTTAACTTAATTCTCATAATTTCAACTTTATTCTTGAAACATTTTGACTTTATTTTCGAAATATTTCGACTTTAATCTCGAAACATTTAAACTTTATTCTTGAAACATTTTGACTGTTTTTTGTTTTTTTTAAATTTCAACTTTATTTTCAAAATTTCAGCTTTATTCTCGAAACATTTGGACTTTATTCTCAAAATTTTTACTTTATTCTCATTTTTTTTTTTTTTTACGTGGCACTAAAATGCCATCATAGCTTTCAATTGATCAAAAGTGACATTTATAATGTAGCAATAATTTCAAATAAATGCGGTTCTTCTGAGCATTCTCTTCATCAAAAAAAAGGTACCACCATTATTAATATTTGATCACCAAAAATATTTTATAAAACAGAGCAATGATGCTGAAAATGCAGCTTTATATTTTACATTTTTTAAATACTTTAAAATAGAAACCATCTCTTTTATATTAGAATTTTATTTCACAATTTTAGTTTGACTGCATTTTTAATCAAATACATGCAGCCTTGGTACGCACAAGAGACTTTTTATGTTCTCTAAGCTTGACTAATGGGAAAGAAGCGCTCCATTACGCACATCTCCAAATCAACACCTGCTCTTATTACCATGTACATCAGACTCCCATTTGAGTTTTCACGACAGGCCCGAGACGTGAGGTGAACAGGGTGAACCAGACGTTGCGTCTCTCGCCGCCCGTGTCCAGTATTGATGGTGGACGGACGTGAACGGTGATTAAATGTCAGAGGAAGCTGCAGGATTATTGGAGGTGAGGAGGTTTAGCCTAGAAGAATGTCAAGAGCATCATTGCCCTTTTAGTGTGTGTGAGCGGCCACATCACCCCAGCAGCCCTGGTTAATGACTTTACGCCGAGACAAGGGAAAAAAGAGAGAAAGGGAGAAAAGACGCGGGAAGGGTAATGACAGTGACTCAAAACTAATGAAAGGCTCTTCAAGTGTGTCACTAGTTGTGATGAAACCGAATTACAATACCAAGGCTATACTTTACGACAACAGGTCCTGAATGCTTTATATTGTGCCATCACCGGTAAACCCTTGACCATGAGAAGTAGACCATGAGAACTGTTCCTTTAACAACATAGACTTACAGTATTTGTATAGCCACTTAATGATTACACTTGAGTAGTAGGACAAAACTAGCTGCCGAAGCTGAGAAAAAATATATGTATTTATCAAGGTAACGTTCTGTTTTAGGATTTAACTTCCTGGATTATTACATTTTCTTACAAAATGTCATTTTTCCCCTGTCTGTCACTCAATATGGGTCAGATTGAAAAATAACATGTCAAATCTATATTACAAAATCAAAATATCTGGCAGTGAATGAATGAATTGAAACTACAAGGTGGTTTCAAACTAATTTCCAGCTCCTTCTATTGATTTGGCATTACAATCAGACTTTCGGTCTTGACAAAATAACTGTATTTTGCACATCAAACGTCTATTAACTATTATCCATCAACAAAAGAGATGAATTACACACTTCAGCATTATTTAACTTAATGGTTGATGTCACCTCTACTGAGTATTTTCATTGCGAAGCATTGATCTTCAATTAAAGGTCACAGTAACAGGACAATAACTCAAGGGACACACAGAAAACCTCAGGTAACAGTGTTGAAACCACACACACAACAGCTACAGAGAGCTATAGAGAGTACAACTCTGGAATTAAAAAAACACTGAACTGTATGATTTTTTTTTTGAAAGAAATTAATACTTTTATTCTGAAAACTGGTTAAAGTGACGGTATAATATATATATATATATATATATATATATATATATATATATATATATTTAAGAAATTACTATTTTAATTCAGAAAATTGGTTAAAGTGACAGTACAATGTCTTTTTTTAAAGAATTAAAAAAAAATTATTTAGAAAATTGGTTAAAGTGACAGTATATTATTTCTTTTTTTAAAGAAATAATACTTATTTTTAGACAATTGGTTAAAGTAACAGTATAATATATCATTTATTTAAATAATTAATACTTTCATACAGAAAATTGGTTAAAGTGACAGTATAATGTATTTAAAAAAATATATATATTTATTTAGAAAATTGGTTAAAGTGACTTTCTTTTTAATTAAGTTGTTATTACTTTTAACATGTAGATCAAAGGCCTCAGGAAAGGTGTTACTAGTTCAGGCAGTACGTGTAGATGTGTACGTGAAGGAAATACTCATTTCCGTATCTGCGTGTGCTGACACTTGAACGTTACCGGAACAAAAGACACTTTAAATTCGGTACTTCATGCTAGTGAATTCTTTGATATGCTAATGCACTCCCTTCTTGCACTGGTGTGAGTGCCAGCAGAGAAACCCAGGCGATCGCAGCCCGAGCATCAACGCCAGTCATGGGAATTGAACAATTGCGCACCTGATCCTAAAACAAGCACCATCCATTGTGTGGGTGCAGATGCTTGGAGCCGTTCAATGCAATGTAAATATGTCTACCATTAGTATTCTCTTCATGATTATTTCCAAAAGGGGCTTTTAAAATGCAGCGTCACCATCCTCTGGTGAATTTCTGCTGCGGCTCACGGTGTAGATGTGAGAGCGCTTTGATGTAAAGTTGGTTTTTATTTCCATTAGCGTGCTTATTCATGGCAACCAATAGCATCTCCAGCAGACATTTTGCCCACACAGCCAAATACGGCATTATTCTATTCTTACTTAAGAAGATCTTTGTGAAATCAATAGCTATTATTAAAGTCAGGCC
Source organism: Garra rufa (assembly GCF_049309525.1). NCBI lineage: Eukaryota > Metazoa > Chordata > Actinopteri > Cypriniformes > Cyprinidae > Garra > Garra rufa. Next base: position 33,624,868 of record NC_133382.1, read on the forward strand.
TTTAATCCTCAGGGCTTCTCTGCACGATATCAATATGCCCTCCTATTAGTATGCAGAACTTACTCGCCGCTTTTCGTAGTGTAATGCAGTTTGCCTTCATCTAAATAAGATTACAATGTGAAGCACCCGGAAAAAGTGCACTTGTTGTTGTTGTTACAGTGCGCCTGTTAGCCTTGGCCTGTGAAATAACTCTGAGCTTTCATGAAAGGCTGTTTTTTTTGGGTGCATGAGCCTGTCAGACGCTCGCTCGTGCACTTTCCTCTTTAGGACATTGAAACAGGATGATGCATTTTTAATAAGAGTTGGGTTTGTTGTGTTGGGAACAGTATTACACTAACACAACTTTTCTCATCCTCTTCTCAAGACTGAAATTAAACAGGACACATGGAGGATTCACTCACGATTCATGGATATCCTACATGTGGCGGTACAGATTACCGTAGCTCAAAACATCAAATATCGTGAAATATTATTATTAAAATTTATATTTTTATATTGTAATTTTTTTAAAGTAATTTATTACTGTGATGAAAAAGTCACATTTTCGGCAGTGAAATGGACCATAAAATGTGAGATTTGTATGCATCTACTCAACAATAAATAAATAAATAAATAAATATTTTTAAATTAAAAAAAAACAAAAACCTTTTAATCAGAATATTGGTTAAAGTGACAATATAATGTCTTTTTTTAAATAAATTAATACTTTCATATTGAAAATTGGTTAAAGTGACAGTATATGTCTTTTTAAATAAATTAATACTTTTATTCAGAATATTGGTTTAAGTGACAGTATAATATGTCTTTTTTTAAGAAATGAATGCTTTTATTCAGAAAATTGGTTAAAGTGACAGTAAAATGTGTATTTCTTTTAAATGAATAGTTTTATTCAGAAAATTGGTTACAGTGACAGTATATATATTTTTTCTTTAAAGAAATTAATACTTTTATTCAGAAAATTAAATTGACAGTAAAATGTCTTGTCTTTTTTGAAAGAAATGAATACTTTTATTCAGTATTGTGATATATTATTGTGAAATATTATTGCAATTTAAAATAAGTATTTTCTATTTTAATATTTTTTTAAATGCTATTTATACATGGCATTGGCAGTAAAATGGGTCATAAAATGTGATATTTTTATGCATCTACTCAAAAAATAAATAAATAAATAATTGGCCTACTTATACTACCAGTCAAAAGTTTTTGAAGAGTAAGATTTTTTTTATGTTTTTCTAAAGAAGGATCTTCTGCTCACCAAGGCTGCATTTATTTAATCCAATTTACAGCAAAAACAGTAACATTTTGAAATACTTTTTAATATTTAAAATAACTGCTTTCTATATGAATATATTTTTAAATATGCTAATTTTTCATCACACTCCAGTCTTCAGTGTCACATAATCCTTCAGAAATCATTCTAATATGCTGATTTGCTGTTCAAGAAACATTTATTATTACATTTATTAATATTATTATTTATTATGAATATTTAAAACTGTTATTATAGAGTAGATTGTTTCAGGATTCTTGTATAAATAGAAAGATCCAAAGATCAGCGTTTATCTGAAATAAAAAGCTTTTGTAACATTATACACTACATTTGGAGTCAGTATAAATGTGTGTTTTTTTTTTTAAGTAATAATACTTTTATTTACCCAGGACACTTTAAATCGATCAAAAGTGATGATAAAGACATTTATAATGTTACAAAAGATTTCGGATAAATGCTGTTCTTCTGAGCTTTATATTCATCAGAGAACCCTGAAAAAAATTCCAGCTGTTTTCAACATAATAATTATAAATGTTTTTGAGCAGCAAATAAGAATATTAAAATGATTTCTGAAGGATCATGTGACTGGAGTAATGATGCTAATAGATATAAGTTATTTTAAATATTAAGAATATTTAAAAATGTTACTGTATTTCCTGTACTTTGGATCAAACACACGCAGGCTTGGTGAGAAGAAGAGACTTCTTAAAAAACATTAAAAATCTTACTTTTCAAAAACTTTTGACTGATAGTGTTTATTTGCACCTTTGCATACTAATTATAAAAACAACAACACAAGGACACATTTTCAGGGTCAGGGTAAATCTCAGTGCACTGCAAATAAAACAATAGCACCCAACTGTCTACACTGTTTTGCTAGAATAGGCTTGTAAATTACTAGCAATGCAAGCCATGCATTTCTAAAGTCTACATCTCTTGCTGATATATTTGACGAATAAGAGCTCATTTAATCAGCATTAATGAATGCATCGTCTTACAAGGTAGATTGTTGTATTGTATTAGCAAAAATGCACAGAATTTGTATTGGCAAAACACAGCTTCCAAAATAAGTTTTCTCAACTAGTGAATGACTAGAGTGTTGGAAACTGCAGTTGTTCAGTTCTAAAATTATACCGTTATGAATCTTTTGCTGACTTAATTTTCTTTATATTCTGAATAACTCAAGCAGCAACAAAATGTGTGCCAGAGAGAGGTACAATGGTTAAAAGAATATTGTGGGATATTTTTAACCTAATGTCTATATTTATCCAGTTTTTTTGCTGCAACAACAGTGTAATTGTGTTTGCGTAAAGCTGAATGCGTCAAAGCTCATTTTCAGGAGTAGTTTGCATAAAAGAGGGTTGGCCGATAACAATCGTGCTTTGTATTGCTGATCGGCTGGTTTTGATAGTTGCAGTCATGGGAGAATATGGCAGAATTATTAATCAAGTGTGAAAATGACGCAACCATTTACCACACTGCTGATTACCAAAGACAGCAAATTCCGGCCGTTGTAAAAATGAACAATGTGTTTATATTAATAATAATGCACCCAGAATAGAAATAAAACTATAAACATAACATTTAAACTAGCTTCTATTATAAGTGATGAATTACTGTAAAACATTCTTCATGCATTATTAAAAATGGTGGACTAGCCAAAATGATTGTCTGTGGAAATTAGCAGCATGCCTCAAATGCAATGCCTAGACATTATATCGAAAATAACCTTAATATTCCTGTAAGCCTCTTAGCTGGAAGTACAAAGACTGCAGGATGGACGATAAAAGCATTTGGAGAACATCAGCATGGTGCTCTTGAGAAGATGTTTAACCACAGGTTCTAGTGGATCTTAAGTGGTTTTTGCTTTAGGAGCCAGATTTCATGTTGGACAAGAAGTGGCAACCCAACACAGCACCTAAATTGATTATCATACTAAAAAAATACATTAAATACATTAATTATACCTGTTAAATTAATCATTTGTTGTCCCCTGAGTTACATACGAATGTTTGCAAAATGCAAAATTGATTCAATGCATGGTCATCAGTGTCAAAATTAGCATTAGTATGTATGGAAGCCCATTTGGCCGCATAAGGAAAAACAAAATCCTTTTGGTAAATTGATAAATCATAATAATTACAAAAATGACTTGTGAAAAAATGACGCTTTATCTCATGATGTTTTAATTTTAAAATCTCATAATCATGACTTGGTATGTTATAATGTTTACTTTTTAATCTAAAACATAATGAGTTAGTATCATAATCATAGTGTTAATCTATCTCATAAGTTCAAATCTTTATCTCATTAATATTTGTTTGTCATAATTGACTTAATCACATAATTATATCATATCATGATGTTTACTTTTAATCTTGTACATTCCAAGTCAGTTTATCATGTTTACGTTCTATATTATTATCTCATAATTATTCTCTCATAATTATAATTTTGACTTAGTATGTCCAAATGTAAACTTTTTATCTCATAATTATGACTTAATATCTTATAAGTTCAACTTTATAGCTTTTTCATAATTTAGACTTTATCGCGATCACTTAGCATGTCACAATGTTTACTTTTAATCTTGTACATACTAAGTTAGTATATCATGTTATGTCATATTAAGACTTAGTATATCATAATTTTTATTTTATCTTATAATGATGACTTTGTATGTCATATTTACTTTTATCTCATAATTGTGACTTTTTATTGCATAATTTTAACTTAGGTACATAAGTAATGAGCTATAGTATATCATTATGTTTACTTTTTATCTCATTATGACTCAGTATCTCATAATTTCAGCCTTTGTTTTACTATTATAACTTAGTATGTCATGATTACTTTTTATCCAATACATAAATTAGTATGTCATAATAGTAACGTCTTACCTCATTATTATGACTATATCATAATTTTGACTTTTCATTGCATAATTTTGACTTAATATGTCACAATCTTTACTTTTACTCTTTTATCTTACAGGTAATGAGTTAGTATATGATTGTTTATTTTTTATTACATTATGACTCAGTATTTTATCATTTTAACCTTTATTTCACAATTATGACTTAGTATGTCATAATGTTCACTTTTTATCTCATAATGGCTTAGTATCTCATAAATGTATGTCATAATTTTGACTTATCATAATCACTTTGTCACAATGTTTACTTTTAATCTTGTAAGTTAGTATATTATGTTTTATGAATTATGAATTTCAACTTCTTTTACCTCATTAATATGACTTGGTATATCATAATTTTGACTATTTATCTTATAATGATGACTTTGTATGTCATAATATTGACTTTTTATTTATTGCATAATTTTGACTTAGTATATCGTTTAATTTTTATCTCACTAATTTTAACCTTTTTCACAAATATGACTTAGTATGTCATAATGTTTATTTTTTATCTAATACATAATAAATTAGTATGTCATAATGTTTACTCCTTATCTCATAATTATGACTTAGTATCTCATATGTTTAGCTTTTATCACGTAATCACTTAATATATCACCTTTTTTTTTACTTAGATTTTTTCTTGTTTACAGCCAATATATCTAAGAATTCTTAGATCAAGAAGGATTTTCTAGACAAGTAAAACTATTTTCTTGTTTTCAGAAAAAAACAAGTAAAAAAAACCAAGTCAAAATTAAATGAGTTTTTGCTTAGAACAAGCAAAATAATCTGCCAATTGGGTAAGAAAAATAATCTTGTTTTCTGTTTAAAATAAGATTTTTTTGTTTACCCCATTGGCAGATTATTTTTCTTGCTCTAAGCAAAAACTCATTTAATTTTGACTTGTTTTTTTCTTTCTGAAAACAAAAGAAAATCCTTCTTGATTTAAGACTTCTTTTTAGATATTTTTGTTGGAAACAAGACAAAAAATCTAAGTAAAAACAGCATTTTTTGCAGTGTACTTTTAATCTTGTACATATTAAGTTAGTATATCATGTTTATGTTCTATCTCATAATGAGTTAGTATCTTATAATTTTAACTTTTATCTCATATTTATGACTTTGTATGCAGTCATTTTCTGATTTAGTTATCTCATTATGACTCAGTATCTCATAATTTCTTTTAATTTAACTTTTTTTACATTATGACTCTTTATCTTACAATTATTACTTAGTATATCAATGTCTACTTTTTATCTCATAATTATGACCTGCACTACAATTTTGACTTTTTATCTCATAATTACTTTTTGTACTTTTGTACTCTCATTATTTATGACTTACTATATCATAATTTTGATTTACCAAAGCATGATGGTTTTTCTTATTTAGAAAGGTCCACAATTCAATCCGTTCATGACCCACTAATTGAGAACCATCACAGGAACTGCCTTTGACATGACTGAATACGCTGACATGATGTGTTGCACAGAATCAGTAGCAGAATCTCTTATCCTAGCACACAACCACACAAGCAAACTCATAAACTGTATCTCACAACACTGTTCCACAAGTATTAGCCAATACATCAGACTTGACATTGTTTTGATACTGAACGATCACTGGAGAGGTAAGCACAGCATCGAACAGAACTTGTTGGAAATGGACGGTAAGGCATATCCCAACCACAGCAGCGTTTGAGGACACATACAGTCATCTATTTGGAGCCAGTAATGCATGCAGAGCCCTCTACTGCTAAAATGAGTTTTCCATGTCGATAATTCATTTTTCAGCCGAGATGTTTGATATCTTCGTTTACATGGGGTTATATCACCATGCTAAAGAGGTAAAATGATCGTTTGGGTTTCTAAAAGAGCTAAACACAAAAGTAGGGCACAGGGTATATCGCACACCGGTTTGATGCATATATCCGCAGGCACACATAGTGTCATAACACACCTTTGGTTTTTTAGATTCTTGACATTTGCAGTTATGAAATATCCCCTCTAATAACCTCAGTTCACAGCACTGACACAAACACACCGCTAACATCCCGCATCCCTCAGACTGCTGCTCTCAGCGAAAGTTTTTTATATCCCTTTTCCTTACCACATGGTGTGCATGCTGACATCCCTACTTGCACACACACACACACACACACACACACACACACACACACACACACACACACACACACACACACACACACACACACACACACACACACACACACACACACACATACATATCTGTGGAGTCTTTGATATGCATTATCGTATATTATCAAGTACACATCATCAGATGCTTGTCACTGCACTTGTCTGTCATGTCATAACATCTCACATTCACACATACATGCGTGAAGGTAAACAAGCTGTTTCTGCTTCCAAATATGATTTTATGCATCTCAGCTATATAGTATAGCATACTATTACTATCATACTATTTCTGCAGCATATATTACGTATACATTATACATATACATATCCATTTTTGGTTACACAAAGAACCATTCAGTCAAAGGTTCTTTGAAGAACCATCTCTTTCTTACCTTTTTATAATCTGAAGAACTTTCTTTCACCACAAATAACCTTTTGAGAAACAGAAAGGTTCTTCAGATGTTAAAGGTTCTTTATGGAACCATTTAGACAAAAAAGGTTCTTCTATGGCATCGTGAAGTAGAGTGCGGATCGGGCCGCATTTTTCTGTCCGAGCCCGGCCCGCGTCCGACAGAGGAGTAACCGAGCCCGACCCGAACCCGACAGGCATTAAGATATTTATGTCCGAGCCCGATCCCAGCCCGACACAGTTAAAATCTTTTTTTTTTCTCATACTAATGACACGTGCAGTTTTTTGTGTGGAAAGCCCGCTTTTATTAAGCAACTGTAGGAAGGCGTTCGGAAATGTCAACAGATGAGCGCATCAGTGCACACGGGGCAAAAAGCGCTGTTATAACACAGGCGCACTATCGCGCTGATGTAACCGAGCCCGACCCGAACCCGAGCATCCTTTCTAAATATCTGTCCGAACCCGGCCCGGCCCGTCGGGTTCCGTCGGGTACCGTCGGGCTCGGCTCGGGTATCCATCCTCTATCGTGAAGCACCTTTATTTTTAAGAGTGCACTGTGCATTATATGCTTGCAGCAATAGCCAAAAATACATTGTATGGGTCAAAATAATATTTTTTCTTTAATGCCAAAAATCATTAGGATATTAAGTAGACATCATGTTTCATGAAGATATTGTGTAAATTTCCTACTGTAAATATATCAAAATGTAACTTTTGATTAGTAATATGCATTGCCAAGAACTTCATTTGGACAACTTTCAAAGCGATTTCTCAGTATTTTAATTTTTGTTCCACCCTCAGATTTTAGATTTTCAAATACTTCTATCTCGGCCAAATATCATCCTATCCTAACAAACCATACACCAATGAAAGCTTATTTATTCGGCTTCCAGATGCAATGACTGTTATGACTGGTTTTGTAATCCAGGGTCACATATAACAAAATGCAATGTGCTTGACTTGACATTGCATTTCCAGCAAGAAAAATGAACAGGAAGTTAAGCCATGGTTTTTAACACAAGACTGCCAAATGTTAAGACACTTAGCAAAAATATTGTTTAAAAAATTAAGGTGCTTTAAAAGGTTCTTCACAGCGTTGCCATAGAAGAACCATTTTTGGTTACACAAAGAACCATTCAGTCAAAGGTTCTTTGAAGAAACATCTCTTTCTTACCTTTTTATAATTTGAAGAACATTCTTTCACCACAAAGAACCTTTTGAGAAACAGAAAGGGTTCTTCGGATGTTAAAGGTTCTTTATGGAACCATTTAGACAAAAAAGGTTCTTTTATGGCATTGTGAAGCACATTTATATCCAAAAATACATTGTATGGGTCAAAATGATACATTTTTCTTTAATGCCAAAAATCATTAGGATATTAAATAGAGATCATGTTTCATGAAGATATTGTGTAAATTTCCTACTGTAAATATATAAAACTTTTACTTTTGATTGGTAATATGCATTGCTAAGAACTTCATTTGGACAACTTTAAAGACGATTTCTCAGTATTTTCATTTTGGTGCACCATCAGATTTCAGATTTTCAAATACTTGTATCTCCGCCAAATATTATCCTAATAAACCATATATCAATAGAAAGCTTATTTATTCAGCTTTTCAGATGACTGTTATGACTGGTTTTGTGATCCAGGGTCACATATAACAAAATGCAATGTGCTTGACTTGACATTACATTTCCAGCAAGAAAAATGAACAGGAAGTGTAGCCATGGTTTTTAACACAAGACTGCCAAATGTTAAGACACTTAGCAAAAATATTGTATTAAAAATGCACAAAACCCATTTATCTTTGCAAGATGATAATTAAATGTCACTCGCTGAATTAAGCCAAGTAAGTGTATCATACCTAGTGAACATTAACCGTCAAGATTCACATTCATCTCAATGGCAGTTGCTTGGCTAGTGCTTGTATTCCCATTCGTTTTTCACATTCTCTGATCACACTGTATTACAAAACTGTGAAAAACATTAATTTCATGCTTTTAAGAGCTTCCAAATGGAGAATCATTTCTTACTAAAGCTAACCTAAACGTAACAAGGTCACACGGCAATGCTGCATACTGCAAATATCTTGTTTTATAAAGATATTCCACACACTATTTTAAACATATACCTACTATACAGTATCATTTCAGTATTCACTGAGATGTAAGCTAGTATTCCATTCTGAGCTTTGCCTTTTTTATTTATTTTACCAGTATATTAAACAGCAGTCACCTATAGGTGGCACTGCTTACTCCTGTTGCAAACCTACAGTATGTGTTCCTGTTCTCAAACAAAACACAGTGAAAAATGTGCTGAAGTGAAATAAACATGGATAAACAAAGCCATCTGATGTGATTTTCGCACCCAAGACTTTCCTACTTCGCAACCGGTCTCAAATCAGGTGAATGCAAATTACTTTTTGTTATCATGGAAGTGTTGAATCTTTAAAATCCCAGTGACTGTGGCAGTTTGCACATTCTTAGCTGATTTATAGATCAAACAGCACTTTAATGACATACTTAATGTGGGATGAGAAAGTCTGACGGAGTAGGACTCTGCAGGAATGAGTCATTAGATTGAGGCCTAAAAGCCTGTGCTTGATTTTTTTTTTTGCAAGTGAAATTAGACAAATGAAGTGGCCAGCGTTGTTCATTCCGCCACGGATGTCCCATCTGCCTTGCACATTTTGGTTTTGTTGGCCTCTCTGCAGCACAGACTATCTTTAATATTTTGTCATTGTTTCTTTGTTTGAGTGAACTATGTGATAATTAGACGGCTTGTTATTCTGTGTTGTGTTGCCAACTCTGAGGGAGTGGGAGACGGTGAGATCCTGCGGGATCAGACTTCTCTCACAACTTAAAAGAATAATTGCTTTTGTTTACTAATGGGAGAAA